>NC_047516.1:38614844-38812344 GCF_902827115.2 Pseudochaenichthys georgianus
TGTTTGGGCCTGATAATAAAACTGTACAAAATCCTTCATATTAGGTGTGGTTTTGAAATCGATTGTAGCTATACATCATAACCCCCCTCCCAAATCCCGCCAGAAACAAGCTCTCACTTCATACCAGAGTCCAGCAGGTTACAGGGGGCTTCTGGGGTCAGCAGGGCTGTCTTGCTGTATTGCCCGTTAATGATAAGCAGCTTTACATATCTTCTACAGGGAAAAATGTTACCCTTGCTTTTTCCCGCTTATACTAGAATTCAGGGACATGCACATACATTTTGGGGGGCAGGATGAGAAAAAGGGCACTTCCCATAATAATTTATAAAGACAATGGTCTTCTTTAGTATTCACTAAGCACAAGAGCAGACAACAAACTAGTACAATTAATAGTTATTACACACATCACACAGGTGTTTGAGCTAACGAGGTGTTATCATAACAACTGCCCTTGAGTCCAGAAATCAAAGGTTTCCATGGTGATGTGCAGTACTCAGTCAGAGGGGAGCTTTTCCATTGATCTGAGTGAGAGATAAAGCTCTTACATGTGAACGTTTTGTTGAAGAACCGTAGTAGATATCGGTGAAATGTCAATGCTCCATCTCAGGACCGTGGGGAGTGTCTATGTGTGATTTTTTTGTACTTTTGGGTCAATAATGTGGCATTTCTGGCAGATTAACTAAAGGTTTGCAGCTGGTGCTGTGAGGAAAGATTTACAATTGATCTTAATGGAGACATGTTGAAAGTGTTTGTCACTTCATGCCCTCAAGAGGCATTCTGTTTAATGTTTTTGTTTAATTTGTTAAACCGTTTATCATGAAAAATTATGTCTGAGGAGTGTAGGGTTTGGGAATTATGGCAGGTTTAAAAAAATAAATTGGGAGAATTTCAAGCACTCCTCCACTCTGTTTTGAGATCAAAACGAGCTGCGCAATACACACTAATGTTAAAATCTGAAAAAGGCCTCTCTACCAAGCTCCAAACTAAGTTAGATATCTCAAAAGGTGTAAAAGATATCAAAAATATCAAGTAAACAAGTTTTATAGCTGAAGGTCTTGTGATCATTTTAAAGTTGGAATGAAGTCTCTAGCTAAAAGTATGTGGAAGGAGAAGCATTTGGCGTAAGGTCTAGTCAAAAGAGAATTTGAAGGCTCTTCCCTTTGACTTCCATGTTAAAAAAAGAGTTTAAAAAGCTGAATATTTCAAAAAGTATAACATATTTGTTTTAAGTTGAAGGTTTCCCATCGATTCCTGAAAAGGCTGAATGGTTTAATATGTGAATGGTTTCTGTAGCTGAAACTAGGCTGAAGTTATGGAGAGTCAAAGTATTGGCTGAAACTAGAAAATGCATTTCCTGCAGAAAATGCATGTGAATGCTGTAAACTGTGAACATTTGTGGCTGAATTTAGCTGAAAATGCAGAAAAAGCTGAATATGTTATTAGTTGAATGGTAGCTGCAGCTGAAAATAGGCTGAAGGAGTTAAATATCAGATGTAAGTAGTAGTGAATGCATTTGTATTAAGAAAACAAAGTAAAAAGGCTTGGGAAAGCAGCAGAATATTTTGACTGCAAACTTTTCGACTAAAACCATAGGTCACCAATAATGTATAAAATATGTGGAACCTGTTGAAGTCAGTATGAAGTCTCCATCAGACAGAAAAGAATAGGCTGAGACAGTCTGTTAAAGTCCAGTCTGTCAGTGTTTGTTTCTGTTCCTGAGCACCTACTCAGAACATCCAATCATAACACCTGTCTGTGCGTCCAGAGATCAAAGGTTTCCATGGTGTCTGCTCTGATTGGATGATGTCACTCACGTGTGTGTGTGTGTGTGTGTGTGTGTGTGTGTGTGTGTGTGTGTGTGTGTGTGTGTGTGTGTGTGTGTGTGTGTGTGTGCGCGTGCGTGTGCGTGTGCGTGTGTGTGTGGCTCCAATCTGCCCAGCAACACCATGACAACCAACTGCAGCACTGAGTCCCATAAGAATGCATTGGGGATTATATCTGACAATTTTGCCACCTGTTCAAAAACTATGGCTCCTATAAAAAATTGAGCAGACCGTGAGCATCAGGGAACCCCAATGAACTGAAATATGTTTTTTTTTTGGGTGTTGTGTGTAAAATGTGGAGATGGGAGCAGTTTGGCTAAGGCTGCAGCCACACGAGGACAAAAACGGCCGTTTGCGTTACTGTTTAGTGTCATATAGACCATTCGGCCACACGAGGACGACCGAATACGGCACTAAACGACTGAGGAAACGATAACGGGTCCCAAGGTGGATAGAAATGCATACGCAACTCTCTGGGGGGTCAAACGGCTCCGTGTGTGCGCCCTATCCGAACATCTTCAGATCACTGATAGTGATTGCGCAATAGCTCCGCCTCTCCCCACCTATTCTGCTCACCTCCGCTTACCCCGCGCCATTGCTGAAGTGTTTCGCCACCAACAACAACAACAACAATGGCGGATCGCAGAGTTGCTATCGTGCTCTGGACGCTATTGACCATGCTACAGTTGTTTGTGCAACATCTACACCAATAATGATGAGGCAATAGCCCCGCCTCTCCTGCTCACCACCGCGTCAAAGTAAACTGCACCCTGAATTCAGATTATTTATCTTTCTCTCGATATGGACCTAAACGTGCGTGAAGTCTAATCTGACAGGACGGAGACAAGCAGCTCTGCTCACCTGCAGCTCCTCCCGCTGCAGCAAAACACACACTTCAAGTCAGATCATCGCCCTTAGCTATTTTAATTACCTCTCAAACTCCCTAAACTAGTTATAAATGTTTATTTTTACTGTCGGCCGGGTCACTCATTACTGGATCAGCTGCTGCATGAGACAGACACTGACGCTGTCCGAAGAGAGGGAGGGAAAAGAGAGGCTCCGTGTATTTTAGTGTTGCACAGCATTCACACTAACTATTAGGCACCAGTCATACAGTCTAAATGAACCACTGCTACACGTGACCAATCGAACATTTAAACTTTCTTTCTATTAGATTTCAACATTTGATCAACCTTTGTTCACTTTCGCTGCACAAATGTAAAAATGTACAATAGCTGCTTTAATTAATTTCAGTGTGTGCGTTTCAGTCCTTATTCACCGAGCTCACCATGTGGCCACATTCAGCCGCTGAATGGAGCTTGTTCCTGGTCTAGTGTTATTATCCGGTGGACGTGTCCCCATAATTAAAGCTGTGTGAAAGCCTGATAATGGTACAATGAATTAATAACTTCAAATAACCCACTGGAACTATGCCATTTGGGATTGGCAATGAGAAAGATTTTTTAAAAGGTTACTGGAGAGTTCAGGTGTAGAAAATTAGAATGTATAACACATAGATCCACTGTGAGCTCTGAGTCTGGTAAAGCATGATAGAAGCCACAACTCTGTGTTAAAATAAAGTATTACTATATTAGTTTTAACTCCACATTGGGCTGACTGTAATAACAACAAGAACAATAAAAACAGATGTAAAATGTAATCTAAATCCACATTCTCCTCAGGATTCAGCTGGCATTGCTCACAATATGCCAGATATATTACAGTTCTCTGAATGGGATAAAGGAGTGCCAAATGAGCCATTATACCGTATACAGGTTGTATTCATGAGAATATGAACATAATGACCGCTGACATTATCTACCTTACAAGGACTAAAGACACAGTTCAAGGGCAGAGCAATTAAAAGGGCATAATAATGAGCTTGTGATATCTATGTCATATTTAAGTGTGCATGCATTGTATGCAAATTGTATGCCCTTTAGCACGGATTAAAAATGCAGAGGGAAAATAAAAAACGGTGGAAAATTGCGCTAATTCTTTACTCAATTTCTTGACATTTTTAAATGCACAAATTCATTAAAGGACTTGAAATTGCTCTGAATCCAAAAAGAGGGAAAATAAGGGTTTAGAATTGAGTTGTTCCATCAGTTGTTGAGGATGCATTTCTACGGAGCCCTGGAGGGTTCATAGAGAGAAAGATAAATAAAACGTGGCCACGTTTTACTTTCTCGCTTTATTAACTCATGCGCACAAGTTAACAAAGCGTGGCCTCGTTTTACTTAAATTGATTAGTTTTATGAAGAATATGTCCGGTCGCCAGGGCGTGTGTGTGTGTGCGTGTGGGCATTCGTCTATGATAGTGTCGTTCTTTCCGGTGCACTCCGGCAGGACTATAGCACTACATCGAGATTAAGATTAAACACATTTCTTTCACTTGGGAATACACATATAACTATGGAGAACCAGATTTGTGTAAATTACTGTTCGTGGTAATTTCAAAACAAATGCCGGTGGTGTCGGACACACACAAACACACCGAACACACAGAACAGAGCTGAGCACAAACACACACATAATGCGCCCTGGTGACAGGACATCTCCTTCATAAAACGAGTAATATGGAATTTTAACTACTCTGGTAGTTCGATGTGTGTGGTTAAACGTAGCAGCCTCGATCTCTATTCAGCGGTTCTAATGAAGGGAAACGCAGTGAAGTAAACAGTAAAAGGCACCGCTCTGTGCAGCTGGTGCTGCTCTTCTCAGATTCTGTTGAGCTACACGTTACTGCCTCCAGTGCCCTGTACGACGAAGCCAGTTCAACAGACCCTGGATATGGTTTATTTACCCGGCTTAACTAACCCTAACAAACGCGATGTCGCTAAGCGGTCCTACGAAGCTGGTTATCAACTCAGCAAATCAACCAGGGTTTCTCTGTCCGGCTGAGAGTGTGTTCACGTGAAAAGGACCGGGTTAGCAACATTTGACCAATCACAAACATGGAGACGCGTGCTGACAGCGCAGCTTCATACTTCATGAATGAATAGTGTAAATGTCAAATCCTGTTTCAGGCCGCGTACCGCTTTTAACGAGTTAATAAAGCGTGGCCTCGTTGTATTTAAAGTGTGGCCATGCTTTACATCTTGTGCGCACAAGTTAATAAAGCGTGGCCACGTTTTATTTATTGTTCTCTCTATGAACCCTCCAGGGCTTCGTACATTTCAATCCCCAAACGCATCATCATCAGTAGTTACAGCGGGTCCTGAGGGAGGTCACACATGTTGCAGAAATAACAAGCTCTCGCTCTGTCCTGGCAGTAATAATGCATAAACCAGCACATCTTCTTTACGCACTGCAGCTTATACCGACTCTAGGCTTTTATGTTCAGCTTTAGAGGAAAAGACACTGCAAACCTTGTTTGATAAGAAAACCAACTTCAGCTGTCAAAGCTCAATGGCATTTCACACATCAATATTTTATTACTGGAAATCACGGGTAGGAAGAACACTTTCTCTTAGTTCTCTTTTTCTCTCTTGACATTCTGAATTCACTAAATACATTTTCTTTTTCCCATAACCTTGGCCCAATTTATTTATTTGTCCTTGCTTTGGTTGCTGTTGGCATTTTCAATGGGGTGATAGAGGTCACGTTGGTGCTCAATTAAAATATGAAGTCATGTGCAATCTCTCAGCAATCGATCCAAAAACAAAGTCAGCCCAAGGTGACGTCCGACATCTCAGAGTGTGTTTCATAACCATGCTGTTCTGTTTGGAGCTGATCACAGCTGATCACAGCTGCTCCAAGTCAGTGAGCAGGACCCCAGACCGGACCGTCGATAAGGGGGCCTTACACTGTACTGCACTCATTTATTTGTTTTACAACGTCTCGTGACATACACAGTACAGGCCCCCGTCCAACAGAGTCCAACAGAGAGGCAGAAGCTGCGGGACAGTAGCCTAGAAGTGATCCTTCGTTAGCGTGACGAGTCTGCTAAGCTTTATGTGCTCCGCAGTACCTTAGCGTGCTCCACTAGAACCCCCCCCTAGAAATTACTGGCCCGCGAAAGTGTCTATTGGATAAATGTTGGCCCTTGGACAAATGTAGTTGTTGATCCCTGCTGCACTGCATGAACACTCATTTAACATCCTGTTTATTCAATTTAAATATATTTATTTTCATTGAACTCTTTTGGAAACTAGTTTGCAGGAATGGACTTGTACATTGTTGCTCTACATACAAAAATAATATTTGTATCCCGTTGCATAGCGGGGTATGTTAAGGGATTCTTTTGAAGAGATCAAAGAGGAGTATGTCACCAGCGCAGGACACAGGAGATGTGGACACGTTGCTGGTAGGTTGAGCAAGATAAGCCTTGGATTGCTGATAGATCACAGGAGCCAAGGTAAGCGAATGTCCCCTCCAGACAGACCCCAACCCCCCGCCTCTGCCTCAGCCACTGATTGAATTTGCTGTTCCTTCCTCTGTAAGGTTTCCCGCCGCTGATGGATACCAGTCCAGCATCTAAGCTCAGTGCAAAAACCCATTTGCATGAAACAGTTCCTCCTGTACATGGTCATTAGACAATCTGCAAATGGAGGGGGGGTTCGAGGTGTAAGTCAAGGTGACAGGGAGGGAATTACAAATTCAAGGTGCATAGCAACACAGGCGGCCCTTTCGCAGATGAAGAACTTCCTATATGTCAGAAAGTCATCAGGCGATGTATGGCTGAGTGCGGCCATGCAGAGGAAAGTCAGCTGCTCTAAGTAACGCAGCGTCCACACGGCAGCGTGCGTTGAAGCTTGCCGGCGGGCGTGTCTGACACTCGACCAACAACCAATCACATGAATCTCC
The DNA here is from genome assembly GCF_902827115.2 of Pseudochaenichthys georgianus. Lineage (NCBI taxonomy): Eukaryota > Metazoa > Chordata > Actinopteri > Perciformes > Channichthyidae > Pseudochaenichthys > Pseudochaenichthys georgianus. The sequence continues at coordinate 38,621,477 of NC_047516.1, forward strand.
CGCCCTGGACACACAAGCTCGTGGTTTGATTGGCTGACGCTGCCGTCGAAGCTTCAAAAGTTGAACATTGCTCTACTTTTGAAGCGAGCAACGCGAGCAAAGCGAAGCGACGGAACCACATGCAGTTCGCCAAAGCGTGACTTCACCCCATTCAAAGTGAATGGGAAGAAGCGTTGGAGCTTCAGCGCACGCCGCCGTGTGGACGGGCCGTTAACAACTCCAGGAGTTTCAAAGGTCACCGCGACTATGTGCACACAGGTGAGGGAAGATGGAGCAATGCTGAGGCTTATTACCTTTTCATTAAACAAAGCGTTGGGCCTTGAAGGAAAAAGAGGCACGCCATTAGAACAAGAGGTAACAGTTTAAAAAGGTTTAACTCTGGCACCAGTAATGTGTGGAGTGTCTCTTAAAAAATATGGGTACCACTTTACAATAAGACTACCCTTATAAAGGGTTTACGAATAGTTTGTAATTGATTTATTAATTAGGTTGTGAACACTTTATAAATAATTAGTTAGCAACTCATAAATAAATGGTCATAAAGAGATGCCAAGAAACATCAAGATGGAAGAGGGACAATCAACTCAGTGAACAACAGATACCAAGGATGCTGATGAAGATGAAGTAAGCTATAGGTAGCCAATATAGTCATCTTGCCAAATAGTGAGCCTCTGTTGATATATTAGAACTGGTTTATAAATGGTTGTTAATGATTAATAAAGTGTTTACAACCTAATTAATAACCTAATTATAAACCCTTTATGAATCCTTTATAAGGGTAATCTTATTGTAAAGTGGTACCAAAATATGTTCCCATACAACTGCATTGATAATTATGATGTATGGTGTATATATTTTTACAGCGTGAATGCCTTATATTCCAACCTAGTCTCACGGCCTTTCGTGTTCACCAACACGATTTTTAATCTATTGATTCGTGTTCACCATCACGATTTGCCCCTTTTTTTCGTGTTGCACAGCACGATTTTAAAGCAATGTATTTCTACTGGTAACGTGTTTCGTGCCTGCAGGCTGCAACACGTCTTTTTCTCCGGTCGGGTCGTGGAAGACCGGAAGCTGTGTGGTTCATAAAAACGTGTTCTTACTCAATATCAAGCCACAATTATTGCTTTTATTTTAAATCGTATAATTTCGGACTTCTGTTGCCGTCTGTGAGGAAAATAAATGGGGCTCAGAGCCTCAGGATACTGAAATCTGTATTTTTAAATATTTTTTTCCTTCTAATTTGTTATTCTTTTCAAAATAACACACTGTTATTTACTCACCAATAACACACAATTATCCTTGCTTTTATTTATTGGTTTAATTCCATAATCTCGGGCTTTTTTGGTGTCCGTCAGGAACTGAATTTCAAAATAAAAATAACCGGAAACAGACATAGGCCTATAAGGGACATTTCGAGCATCATTGCGATTGTCAACATTTCTGAGTTTAGGATGGCCGAAGACACTACACTACCCATAATCCCCAGCTATCGTTTAGGACTACAGTTCCCGTAAGGTTACGCAGAGCGTCAAACAGCTGTGTGAAATGGAAACCACGCCAGACTATCCAAAACTGGAATCGAACGCCCCCCCAGAACTACACATGCTGGCTATTGTGTTTCGCAAAATGTTCTATGGGACGTCTCTACTGAACGTTTTCGTTTTTCCCACAATTTGAAGTTGCCAGTATTAAACACATTGGTGTTATCAAATGTAAAACATATAATTAATAAATGGGTGAAAATCGCTTGTGTCCATAATGTGCAGCATTAATATATACCCACATGACAGCTCATTGCTACTTTGTAATTCTACTCCACTACAATTCAGAGGTTAACCTGGTATTTTTTCTCCACTGCATTTATTTGAGTTACTTTGCAGATTCTGATTAATTATGTGAAATATAAACAACCCTTAAATCAGACTTTAGTTACACCTGAGTAAAATTCAGGTAAGGTGATTGTCAAGTGCCAACAATCAGGAGAGATATTTGATAGTTGCTGCTTGAGAAGACTAAACATGTATCTGCAATTGACATGAATGGAAACAAGTAATAAAGTATATTCATTACTCGTTATTCTCTACTAATAGTTAATTAAAGACTGTATAGTATGGCTATTTTGCACATCCCTTTCAAGATTTTCAAAGGTTTATTGACATATCATACACAACTACGGTGTAGTTATGCAATGAATTAAACACTTGGGTCACAGGTTCCTCAACAGTGCATTACAAGACATCTATCAATATGTGTGTACCACCACCATTAAACTGTCATATTCTGCACATTTCTCATTCTATCTACATACATAAGAGTATAATTAATGTGTATAATATCAGTTAAAATAAGTGCTTCAACATAGTTAACATTGCAGGAAAGCAATATATTAGACGTTAATTACTTTGTCAGGCTTAATATTTAATGTTTAAATAAAGGTTAATCCGTTTTTCTGTTTTGCACATCCTCCTATTAATATCTGTGTACATCCTGCACTAAACTGTTTTATTGTAGAGATCACTTATAGTATCTTCTTGATTTTTTATATTCTATATTTCTATATTTATACTTTCCCCCTATGAAAGTAAGTATGTACTCTTAATATTTTTGTAATCAAATATAACACATAAAAACAATAATTCAATAACGTGCTTTAACCACTAGGAGGTGTACACAAGGTACACACAGCCATAATAACTTTGTATTATTAGTGTGTATGTACAACATCTGAAGATGTATAGTTTTATGCATGCTTTCACATCATTTTACAGCATATTGCTATACTATTTCAGACTCAGTATTTACATTCTTACATTCAAAGAAAATCAGTAATATCTTTAAAAACTACAGTCCTTTTCTATCAGCTGTGCACCGTTATGGTGTAAATATAACCTATCTATGAATTAGATCAAATGTAAAAGTCAGCCGAATTAGTGTTGATACTGCAAGGAGACGTATTGTGTGAAGAGAAATTAAAGATGTTGTTTAATTGTTGATATATTTATGATACACGTCAAGTATTCAGTTTCGGCGCCATTTCTTCCCGTTTTTCCAAAGGTCTTCTCATCAGGGCTCTCTAAATAAAGAACTACGGCAGATCTGTAATATGTAATGCAGCCGAACCGTGTATTACAATGCCGTTATGTGATGACTTTCAAAGAGAAAAGCAAGAGCACTCGGAATTAAGTATTATTTTATTCTTTTAAAATGTTTTCCGGATTTCATATAATATAAACACCAAATCCCAGCATGCATTGCGGCTAACACATCCAATCAGCGAGCTTAAAACCATAGCTGAGGATCTTGGGTAATCGCTCGAAATGCCTACGTCTGTTTCCAGTTATATTTATTTTGAAATTCAGTTCCTGACGGACGCCGAAAAAGCCCGAGATTATGGAATTAAACCAATAAATAAAAGCAAGGATAATTGTGTGTTATTTGTGAGTAAATAACAGTGTGTTATTTTGAAAAGAATAACAAATTAGAAGGAACAAAATATTTAAAAAATACAGATTTCAGTATCCTGAGGCTCTGAGCCCCATTTATTTTCCTCACAGACGGCAACAAAAGTCCGAAATTATACGATTTAAAATAAAAGCAATAACTGTGGCTTGATATTGAGTAAGAACACGTTTTTATGAACCACACAGCTTCCGGTCTTCCTCGACCCGACCGGAGAAAAAGACGTGCTGCAGCCTGCAGGCACGAAACACGTTACCAGTAGAAATACATTGCTTTTAAAATCGTGCTGTGCAACACGAAAAAAAGGGGCAAATCGTGATGGTGAACACGAATCAATAGATTAAAAATCGTGTTGGTGAACACGAAATGCCGTGAGACTGGGTTGTATATTCCGGTCTTGCACATCTTTGAATCCTTTTCTGGCAGGAGGTTCATGGAGTTTTATCAAAAGTTTTTCAGATAGACATTTAGACAAATTTAAATTTGAATCTTTATATTTGGGTGCTTCACCATCAGAAAATGTTTCTGTGCTGCTAGCAAGAAAGCCATTTTGATGTAAACACCAGGAAACCTACTGTGGGCAAGTGGATGGACATCTTATGATAGTTTTAAGATGGAAAGGATTATTCTTGCTTTACTATTGCAACAGGAAATGTACTTGAAAAGATGGATAATGTTTGCCCCCCTTGATTGAGTATCATTGAGGGACAACCCGATCACCTTGTTCATGTTCATACTTTATTTGATGGCATGTTTAAAGGTCAGTCCTGCCTCTGTACTGTCCGCAGAATAAGTAATACATTAAGTTGTGCTTTCATTGCAACTACAGAAGGCTAAAAGAGAATATTGGTATTGTCGATGATTGTAAATGTCGGAGTGGCAGTGTTCTATTGGCCTGAAATCCCAAAATGTGCATGTTTTAATTATTTATTCAAGTTTGGTTTTTAATGGAGTGATTGTTGCATGATTTTACCTGTGAAACCTGTTTATTTCTTGGGATTGACATTTATTGGCATTATTGAAACCGGCTGCGTCTGACTGGACAAAGCCCCCATGCCGCATCATTGACCGATAGTGAACGGTAGTGATGTTATGTATTGCGCCAAGGCTTCGAAGCGTGTGTCGAGTAATCCCCGAAGCTTTTTGTGAAGCACGTACCGAGGCTTGTATCGTTTTGGGCCAGTGACGTCACCGATGACAAACGAAGCCTCGCTGCCTGTCGACACCACGTGACTGCTTCAGGAAGCGATTCAGATCGGTTGAACCGTTGAACCACGACGCTCATAATACCCATGGATGTATAATAAGAACCATATTACCCCTCCTGTACCCGGGCCCGGTGACACGATGGAATCAAGAGAGCTCAGACCCTCACTCATATAGAGGTCGGAACATGTCATAAGTATGCTATAAATAGATACACGCATAAATAAATGTAGTAATAAAAACATGAATAAAAACATGAATAAATATGTTGCAGTGTTTTCAGGGAGCTTCAGCGTGTGTGCTGTGGCTCAGCTGGAAAGCAGTTGACTCACGACCGCAGGGTCCCTGGTTCAACGACTGAACAATACGTATTTTTTGTTGTTTATAAAAGCTACAGCTAAATGAGATAATGTAGTTAATAAATAGTCTTTGATATGGTTTAGCCTTTCTAGTGAACAGTATTTTTGCTTTTAAGCAATCGGACACAGCTGAGCAGGAGGAAAAAGACAGGAAGAGGTGCAAGGAGAGGAACGAACGAGAAAACGGAGGAACAAAGGAAGAGAAAGGAAAGCGGAAACCAGGAAGCAGAGCAGAGGAAAGACGGCAGAGACGCTGGGAGCAATCGGATCGGGGGAGACCACATACAACGCTTGAAAACAGCTAAGTAAAGGGAAGTCACCCGGCAAACCCAGCTGTTTGTCTGTGTCTGCGCCACTGAGGGCTTTCTCTGTCTCTCACCCCCGCCGCATCAGTGTTGCAGAGTGGAGGAGTGACGAGAGGCGCAGCCTAGGAGAGACGCCGAGGAGGACGAGGCAGCGAGGGGATATTACTGGACTCTGCCATTGACGGTATTCTTAACCTCTATCTGAAGTCTGCTGCTCTGAGCATGTCAGCTGGAGCGATGACATCATCGTGTTCCATGACACAGGTGTTTCTATTTGAGCTAACGAGGTGTGCAGTAGTCAGTGTTGGGAAAGTTCACTTTCTACATGAACTAGTTCAGTTCACAGTTCACACATTTTAAAATGAACTAGTTCAGTTCATAGTTCATAATTCAAAATTTTGAACTAAAGTTCATGGTTTCAAAAATGAACTAATTTATAGTTTATAGTTCTTTTTTCAATACGTTGTTGCGAGCTATTATTTGTCTCCTGTACGATGTTAATGGGATTTGGGTGGTAGTGGATCTGTTTTGGCTCTCTTTTTTATTCGCCACTCGCACATACCGTGAAAGGCTAGTCGTGTGCTTATTCTCAATGTGCCGTTTAAGGTTTGTTGTCGACTTCGTCGATGTACGGACTTGCTTTTTCAAACCGGGCGGACACAGTTTACAGGCAAACGTTTGATTTTTTCCATCTGAGTCAGTACTGACTTTAACGTAAAACTCTTTTAAATGCTCATACGCCGACACCGTAGACGTAGTAGGCTTGTTTGAGACAAGCAAGACCTGCGCAGACCTGCGCAGTTGCGATCAACGTCTTGCTAGTGCGTTGCATGATGGTTAGTCATTTTGTCCGACTTGCTCTGGAGGCTCGCCCACATGAGACTTTGAAATCTCGCGGGACAAAGACACCCGCAGCCTTGAGAGCGAGGCGAGGCGAGTTGGCGCACTTGCTCTCCACGAGCTGCGGAAGCGAAATGCTTGATGGGAAACGACTCGCTGGTATCTCGAGCTGAGCGCTCATTGGTGGTTTATACCACGTGCTGCTGATGAAACTCTCCAATTGGCTGGCAAAAGTTTGTTGTTGTTTTGTGTCAGTTTTACGTCACCACATCCATTCCCATTTTTCATCATTGTTCCACAATGTTTATCATCATGAAATTAATATCTATATATTTTATACTATACTGCTTACCGTTTTCATACTTTATATATCTTAGCATATTCATACACACTGTTCATACTGCTCACAGGCTGATATCTAGTGTATTCATACCCCACTGTTTATTCATCATTCAATTCATTCTATATGTTATTCTGTAGATTGTGTACATTACTTTCCACTTCACTGCTTGTTGCACCTGGTTAGAAGCTAAACTGCATTTCGTTGTCTCAGTACCTGTAATATGTGCAATAACAATAAAGTTTCTCTTTAAGTTAAACCAAATCATTAAAATAAAATCTATTGTAATGTAATGATTTGGTTTAACCTTATTTATTGAATACATCATTTAAAATGGCAAGATTAAATCAAATTACATCCATGTTGTACACATCATAAAGCTTAAAGTGACAGCTCAAGAATTAACACAGCAGCAGGTCTGTTCAATTCATGCTCATTAAGCTTCATGTGTGCGGATCTGAAGGGACTGATCATTTGTAGCCTGTCCACCTATCAGTTTTGCAAACATTAAGAGGGAGGAGCATTTCTAATAATACTGACGATTTCAATAGGTCTTTGCACTACGTGCTCAGGCCCTAATTATGGAACCCAGTCAGTGGTGTGGTTCATCATCATGACTGAATTAACAAACCTATATAAAGCAATGGAGATCACCTTTGTCTACAGTGGGTAAAATGGAATTTCCGCCATTGCAAACCCAGCCAGTCAAGCCGACTCCGAGTCCGAGCTGTCCGACTTAAGACGAGCTTTTTGACACCTCCCCCGGCTGCGATCGGCTACTCTCGTCTACTTTCGAGGCGAGCCGCAATGTGTCTCAAACAAGCCTAGAGTCTCACTCTGAGCGAGTGCTGCTGCAGCTGCTCTCGGCTTCGTCCATACTATTTCATTCATTCATTCAATGCTCGCCGGTTCCGCGGTTCCACATTGTTTGTTGTGAGGAGTCTGATATATTTAGTATATTTATATTTTAGTGCGACAGCCAGGGGTGACAGGCGCGTACGCGTCACAGCCAGCTTGCTGTTGCCAGATTGGGTGGTTTTCCGCATTATCTTGAAGCCTGTTTACGGTGTGTTTTAACTGGGTTTTCGGCTGAAAGGCATATGAAATCTGGCACACTTTTGAACGCCGTTATAATACAGTGCTGAGAATGAACGCACTTTTGAACGCCGTTATACAGCGCTGAGAATGAACGCGTTCTCAATTACGTTCATCTAGCGGAAATACAGTACGTTCAGTTCACGTTCGCCCAAAATATGAACGCGTTCATGAACGATCGTTCATTGAACGCGTTCAGGTACATCACTGGCAGTAGTGATGGCGAGATGAAGCCTTATGAAGCGTTGAAGCTTTCCAGCCAATTGGTTCGCAAAAGGGTTCATCTCATGAGGCTTCATCATGGGCTTCATTTGAACACAAACCCCCCTGTTGGTCAAAGTGTGTAAAACAGGCAGATTGGACATCTCAACAGTGTGCTCTCTCATACCGAGTTCCCAAAGAGTAAAGCCTTAGAATAACTCTAAACAACGAACATACAATCATATTTTCATGTTAACAATATTGTATTTATTCCAGTTTAATGATTGTGATTGAAAAGCCTAAGGAGGCTGGTAAACATTGCAAAGAGGGATTTGTATTCCTTAATAATATTCGTAAACGTAACCATGTTGTAGCCTGACAAAGGCTAAACCATATCAAAGACTACATTATCTAATTTAGCTGTAGCTTTTATAAACAACAAAAATACGTATTGTTCAGTCGTTGAACCAGGGACCCTGCGGTCATGAGTCAACTGCTTTCCAGCTGAGCTGCAGCACACACACTAAAGCTCCCTGAAAACACGGCAACATATTTATTCATGTTTTTATTTGTTCATGTTTTTATTGATGTTTTTATTCCTACATTTATTTATGCTTGTATCTATTTATACTTATGACATGTTCCGACCTCTATATGAGTGAGGGTCTGAGCGCTCCTGATTCCATCGTGTCACCGGGCCCGGGTACAGGAGGGGTAATATGGTTCTTAGTATACATCCATGGGTATTATGAGCTTCGTGGTTCAGCGGTTCAACCGATCTGAATCGCTTCGTGAAGGAGTCACGTGGTGTCGACAGGCAGCGAGGCTTCGTTTGTCATCGATGACGTCACTGGCCCAAAACGATACAAGCCTCGGTACGTGCTTCACAAAAAGCTTCGGGGATTACTCGACACACGCTCCGAAGCCTCGGCGCAATACGTAACATCACTAGTGTGCAGAGATCACAGGTTTCCATTGTTCTGAATGAGAGATACACCTCTTACATGTGAACGTTTTGTGGAAGAACCGTAACAGATATCTGTGACATTTCAAAACGTGAAGCATGTCAAGGAAGTTGAGTATCTGAAGTGTAATTTTTGTGTAGTTTCGGGTTAATAATGTGACCTTTTTGGCAGTTTAACTAAAGGTGTGCGGCTGCTACCGTGAGGAAATATCTGCCCGAAATTACAATGGGGTTTAATGGAGGAATGTTGAACGTTTTTGTCACTTCATGCCCTCAAGAGGCATTTTGTTGAATTATTTTTTGCTTAATTATTTGTAATTTTTCAAGCTACGAGATGTTTTCCTACGTTTGTCATGATAAATTATGTCCCAGGAATGTAGGGTTTGGGAATTATGGCAGTTTAAAAAATATATATGAAGGCACATTTCAAGATTTCCTCCACTATCTCGCACTCTAGTTAAATCGGAAGAAAACCTCTATAACAAGGTCGGAACAATGTTTAATATCTCTAAAAGTAATAATCAGATTTAAAAGTTGTTTTACATGTGTAACATTTTAAAGTTCGAACGAGGTTTCTGAGTGAAAGTATGAATGAACAGTTACCAGTTGAAGTCGCATGAAGATTTGTTGAAGAATTACTCCATTGACTTCAATGGTTAAAAATGGGATGTATTATGGGATGTATCTCTGGAATTATGAAAGTTATGAATGAGAAAAGTAATAGCCATCGATTCCCGACCGAGCTGAATAATAAACTTTTTGTCCGTAGAATAACAGTTAGTTAAATTAAGCAGAACACACATGTATTTAGGATAATGCTAGATAGCAGATAGACACTGTCAAATAAAACATTTGTCCTGGCATGAAATACAGGTTATTTTTGCTACCACAATACACACACACACACATACACACACACACACACACACACACACACACACACACACACACACACACACACACACACACACACACACACACACACACACACACACACACACACACACACACACACACACACACACACACACACTGGTCTCGGTTCCATACAGTGTTTGTGACAGTGACATGACAGCATTCTTTTATAACTCCCTTATTTCCCCCTCCAGTGACAGCAGGGGAATGGAGAGAGCTGCAGGAATCGTGGAGAGGAATCCCTGTCTCGCTGCCCTGAGGCTTCCCCTCCCTCATGTCAAGAGAGATAACCACCAGCACCTCATGGAGAGATGGAAAGAGAGACAAAGAGAGAAAAACAGACGGACAAAAAGTGCCACAAAAAGTGAAACTGAAAAAGAAACTTGCCATCTAGGGAGGATGAATTATGTAATTTTTTCAAGGTAAGATATCATTCCTCAAATGTCATTTTCTTCTGCTAAACTGAATCAAAATGTGTGATTTTATTGGACAGAACAATGAACTATGAAGTTGTCAGAATTGTGTTTGCATCGGTCCTTTGTGGTGCTGCGACAGTTCTCTTTTTGAATAGCTGTCAGCGTGTCCTTGACTTTGTATGTAGAAATCCATCCCCTGCTCATACATTAAACTGTATTCTGTTAAGAGGATGAGAAACTTTAATGAGGGAATGCAATAGTAAACAAATGTACCTGGTGATGTTTGCAAAGAGAAGACATTACCCTGGAACCTTTGAAAGGGATATTTTGTGAGTCTTTAATGTGGAATTGTTTTTGATTCCTCTGCAATGTTATAACTGTTTTATGTGCTTGGGTGGTGAGAAAAAGAAGCTGATCCATATTATTTTCAGTTAACACAAATAATTAGCGGTTAAAAAAAGCATGCCCTAAATGAACACCATGACTTCAATTGCTAGGAGAGTTTATTTAGCCAAAATGTAAGATACGTTGATAGAATTGTACATCAATTGTAAAAAGCATTACTGCTGCTAAACATTTGCTGTTATTTGTATTGCTGTAATCAGACAATCAAACTATGTTTCACCGAATGTTACCCTCAGCTCAAATGCCCATCTGAATATCACATGGAATACCAGGAACTGTCCTTTCACTTTGCCCCTGTCCTCATTGACAAACAGCAAACGGGTCAATAACCCATCATTATAAAGCCTCACACTTCGCTGGCTGCAAATTGACTGCCTGAAGGATTAAGGAGAAAGGCGATGATGCCAACGCTGGAGATGAGACAACATTGCTCATCTTCTCAAACTACTAAACAGTTTCTTTGAAAATACTGCAGCTTAGCTGAGAAAGAGAAGGCAGCGTGACAGGACATCATTCTGTCACCGGGGTATTGTTGGAGAAACGGGAGGGAAAATACTGACTTGGATCAATGTCCTGTCAATTCACAATACAAAGAAAAGGAACAAGGGGTCAACGTCACATATTGGACAAAGTCATTTGGAATTGTGAGTTTAGATTGTCTTCAATAAGATTGTTGAGTGAAACTGGACTTTTTCAAGAATTGGCTGGATATTTTGCAAGTTGTAAAAGGCATATTTCATATTTTTTTCATACCCTTCGGCACTTGAAATAGTACCACTACTATACGACCTATTATCACAAGGTCGTATATCTTATACGAGGGTGTAGCTTCAAAAATGGTTCAAGACAGTAGGCTTTTTGTTGAGAAATACATTGAATATTTGCCATAGGGGAGAGTTCTGCATCAGGGAGTCTTGTGACACCTGGGGCCCGAGTTAGTGCAGGGGGTCGCCACTCTTTTTTCTTTTCTTCATTTACAGAACATTGATGAAAGTGAACTAGCTAACCAACTGCATATACAAATACTGTGTTCAATTCATCAGTTGAGCGATTAAATACAATTATATTGTCAGCATTACTCATTGTGAACAACTAAAGACGGACACATTGACCATATAAGTCTTTTAAGTTGTTTAATACACAGTTAAATAATATGATTGCAAACATCAGAATATAGTGTGAGCTGATCCCTTATTGAAATGGCACCACCATGGTTCCACATGTGTTCAGAATAACCAACATGATGTCTATGAAATCATGCAATGAAGAGGCATCACCACACAGTCAACAACAGCTTACTGAGGATTTTTATGATAATAAATCATGTATTTTTCTTTCTTTCCACAAGTCCCAAGAAAAGAAGCTGTGAGGTTGAAGAAGACACGCAAAAAGAAGCAGAAATATTTAATTTGAAGGGAAAAGAAAAGCAATGTCCATCACCGTGGCTCTAATGCAGCAGCATTTCCCCGGGGAAATGAGGGAGTGGCAGCGGTTGGAGGGGGACGGGAGCTGTTCCTGATTGGCTGATAGAGTTTTATTATCTCTGAATCCAGAACAAGGAGCTGGCTGGCTGGCTGGCCGCTCGGCTGATGGGGCTAATGGAATCCGAACGCTGGGCCTCATCTCTCAGCTGTGATGGCTCTGACAGGCCCTGATGGATCGCTGGGGCTGAAGCTCCCTGGCAGTCACGCTCGGCTGATGAATTGTGAAATGAGACAGACATACAAAAGCTGTGTGCAGCCCAGACCTGGACTCAGCCCCCCCCCCCCCTCCTCCCTCCTCCCCTCGGTCAACCGGTATCTCTGTATGACAGTGAGCGCCATGACCCTGGCATCCATCTTCACCCTGACTTGTTGCTGGGTTCTGTGTGTGTCTCTGCTGGGTGCCATGGAGACACAGCAGCCAGTCTTTGGATCAGAGTTAATGTTAATGATGGACCGTTGACTTCTCCTGACATTTCTCCTGAATGTAGCACTGGCAGTATATAATGTACTATAAGAATTGTATGATCTACTTCACATCACCCTCACATCTGAACCAGAGAGGCTTCACTGACTGCAGTTTAACACGACATGTGAGAACTGTTACAGGAAACTGAGACACTAGAGATCATCTCACCTTTAGAAAGTGCACAGTAATGTACATTTTAGGCCTACATTTTGCCCTAAAAAAACTGAAACTTTGATTTTAATTAAATATATTATGTCCATTCATTTCACATTACTGTATTAGGTTAGTTGAAAGCAAAACAAATCAGGTTTAATTAGGTTCAACTTAACCTCTTAAGCCCGAGAGTCCCCCCAGTGGACCCCTCCCACCGTTTTTTTACGAGTGTATGTCCCAGGGCTTCTTAACATTTATGAAACTATTAATGTTCCATACCCTTTTAACGGTAAGAAACTCAGCTAACTGACAATATGAACCATTTTTAGCTAAAAGAAACACAAGAGTAATACCAAGCCTTTGAATTAGCATGGAGCAAAAAAATGCTAACTAATGCTAACGGACTTTTGCACAGCACTCACGGTAGAAATGCCCTTATTACTTATCGTAACTGCACAAACAAGATATCCGATTAAAGCTGAGACTCCACAGATTCCACACATGTAATGTCATCACTGTAGGACCCCGAATTCCTGGAGCTATCAGCCAGAAAAGAGAAAGTAAACAACATCCGGTTTCAAAAATATTACAATAATTACGTCTTACCTTTTTTGATTTGTGATCAAAAGTTGTGTTCAACGGAATAAAAACGCCGCTCAAGGTTAATCCAATGTCTTTGTGTCACGTAGAATGTTTTACTGATAATCCATCATCATATTTATGGCAATATAGCCTACTGGGTATAAAGTTTTGCCGTCCAGGCTTGTACTTTCAGATATGTTTCGTTTGCTTCTCTATTACGTCCGCAATGGTAATGTTTACGTGGATTTGGGAATTGCCCATCGATTCTATTGGATGTAATGGTTAAGAAAAAGGTGTAAATCGACCAATGGGTTCCAGAGATATGGTCCTGCGTAAAGTATAAAGAATGCCAGCCAGCGTAAGCACATTACGCAGCAGACTTTACTTACTGTTTACTACGTAAGGAAGCAGGAATTGCAGGACCCAGAGCGCACAGAGCACATAGCGGACAGCAGATAACGGAATTGCAGTTTTATTGCTTATAGATTATCAGAACATTTCAAAGGGGACACAGCCACATTGGATATTAACCTATGGATTAACTACATCATCGTTTTTATCGTTTTAATGCCATTGAAGACCAGTTTAGACCAGACAAAGAGGAAGGTGAGCCATGTTAGCCTAGCGCATTAGCGCTAGCGCCACTTGTTTTGATGTACGTTTTTGTTGATAACGTCGCAAGTTTGTATCTTTCAGTATTGAGGTGGGCACCGTTAGTTCTATTTCGTATATGTGACCCGCTCTATCGAAATCAGTCGGAAGTCGCAACGGCTCATTTCAGAATAAACGTGGATTTACGTAAAAAACTATTTTTTCAGGGTTCGGGTGTTTTGTTTGATTTTAAACAAACCAAGTATTGGCTTTCAGAATATGAAACTTTTATTTCCAAAATCACACGATAAGTACATTTTTGAAGCTTGTGAAGGGACGAAGACAGGCACCTCTCACTCGCACTCTGCTCTTCCAGCAGCGCCGCCCCCCTCCCTCCGGCTGACATTATGAACGTAAGAGTAAAGTAATCATAGATAACACGGCAGGATCCTTTACAGTTTGTTTTCATCTGATTTAAATTAAACAGAGTCTTGGCTTTCAGAATATTAAACTTGTTTCGGCAAATTCAGATGATAAATATAACTTTGAAGCTTGTAACGGCATAATTACAAGCGGGGAACGGAGTCATTTAACGCAACAGCGGGCACAACAACAGCCGGTGTTTCTTGTGAGGGTTTTCCCCGGGAAACAAACACAATACACACAAACGCAAAAATACACAAACACACACACGCACACACGTATACACACACACTCGCGAGCTTCCCCTCCAAACGAAAATATCTTCCCTCCGTAGTATTTTGATCATTTGCTCCACTAATAATCAATCAGATCGATGGATTCCAGAGAAGAGGAAACTTTAAAGGCCTTTTTCTCAAAATGAGGACTCTGTGACAGTCATTATATAATGTGACATATTTCGCTTAATATTTGGAGTACAAAAACAATCCTGATATCATTAGAAAGCTAGGAATCTCCTCTTTCCAACCGTGTATACAACTCAAAATGTGTCTTCGGGTCAATGCGACTGATTTCGATGGAGCAGGTCACATATGGCTTCGCCCTCTAAGGCTATCGCTATTGGGTTTACCCTTCTGCGCCCCCGCGCAGTATTGAAAACACTTGTAGTCCACGCCCACTCGCTAGGTGGGCCCCACCCTCGGGCCACCTTCCGGTATAAATAGGGAGGTTGCCCGTTGATCTGCTCCGTCTTTTCTTCAGCAACCAGCAGTTTACTGAAGCACGAGAAAGCAACAGCATGAGCAATAAAGAGTGTGTCCGTATGTGCCCTTCGTGCAATACAGGCTACATTATGATCTATGATTTGCATCCGATATGCGAAGCCTGTCTGGGGCCAGAGCACGCGGACGCGGCTCTCAGCCAGCAGGTCGCATGTCCTCATTGTGTGCGTCTTCCTTAATCCGTCAGGAAGCGCAGGGCGCTCATTGTTCGGGGTAAGACAGGCCAACTTGGTCGCCGGACGGCGCCCTATGTTGGCCGACCCCAAGGACCAGTATGTCGCCCGCCAGGCTGACCGGGCGCACCAGTGTGCGTTCCAGGCGTCAGCAGCGGCAAACAACATCGCTTTGCTGACCAACTCGGTGGTGACGTTGGTCGAGCGATCCACCACCGTGGCTCCAGAGGAGTCGGAGGAGATCGCGAAAGCGGCCAGCACGGCGCTCACGCTGTGCGCAGCCGTGGCGGTGTCCCAGGCGAGGATTACGGCATGGATGACACAGATCCAGCGTCACCTCTGGTTACAGCAGGCAGCGGTCACAGAGCCAGTCAGGAAGGTCTTACTGGACGCTCCGATCAGCTCGGACGGGCTGTTCGGGCCCCAGTTCCTGACCATGCTTGATTCCATGAAGGCGGCTTCGGAGCAGGCGGAGGACATCCGCCAGCACGTCGGCTGGCTCCAGCCAGCGGTGAAGCAGCAGCGACACCAGCGGCAGCAGCAGCCGAGGCGTCAGAATCGTCTGTCAGCGGCGGCTGGGGCACCGACGGGCCCCCACCAGCTAGGGGGGGTAAGAGGGGAGTGAGGTACTCAAAAAAACAAAACCGACCTTGTGTGTGATCGAAATAAAAGTTGTTTATTTCCTAACACGTGGTCTGAGTCATCAGTTACAAATGTGTGTCACATATCCCCCACCCTGGGAGCTGCCTATGACCCGTCGGTTAATAGCCAGCCGGGTTCGGTACAAAAGCCTGCGCTATTTAATCTATCGATTAATAAGCTGAGGAGCACAATAATTACACCAACTGCCTCCAATCTGATGATTAGTAGGCGGCATGGTTCGCGACAGATTTCTGATGGTTATGACTCTTCAGTTATTAAACCACAGACCTCGCGGCATTCTTCTGTCCGAGATACGCCACCTATACACGGTCATAATAAGCCCATGAGAGCAGTGGTAACGCCTCATGTGGATATTACTGCACACACCTCCATCCATCCTCTGAGCGTGTACACGTCTCATGATGCGAGGCGGCGTGATACGCAGCGTGTGGAGGCCTCCGCACAGCCCTTTCGCTCTAGGCCCACCTTGGGTTGCCTCACGGGCAGCGGCGGCAAGGGCTTTGGAGTGGCTCGTCGTCCTGACAACCACAACACATCTCGAACAGGCGCGCCCGCTGTCAGAGTGTTTCTCGGCGTGGCAGCGCCTGTGTTCGTATCCCGAAAAAGACAGGGGGAATGAGACCCACTTACTTCCATGTGCCATCATTCCGAAACACAGGAAATTCCTGAGGTTTTCATTCCAGGGAATAGGCCGTCTGCCGTTCGGCTATTCCCTGGCTCCTCGTACTTTTTTAAAGTGTGTAGAGACGGCGCTGCAGCCGCTACACAGAGGAGGAATGAGAGTACTTTTTACCTGGACGACCTGCTGCTGCTGGCTCGCTCCAGGGAGGAAGCGGCTTTACAGACGGTATACTCATATCGCATCTGGCAAAGCGGGGTTTCATGATCAACTGGGAAAAGAGCTGTCCTCTTCCAGCCCAGAGTATTGTTTACCTGGGGGTGGAATTGAACTCAGCCGCATGAGAGCACGACTCTCATGGCAGAGAGTGGAAACGCTGACAGCTCTCCTTCAACGTGTCATACCACGCAGCGTGGTGACGCGGGAAAAGTCCCCACGTCCTGTCAGAGGGGGTTCCCCTGGGCAGAGTTACGTCACACACCTCGGTGTTCACAGACGCATCTCTCTCAGGGTGGGGAGGAACGTGCATGTCACATGTTTTCCACATAAATGTGCTGGAATTGATCTCCGTACGGAGAGTAATTCAGCACTTTGCCCCGTTGCTGCGGAATCAGCATGTGTTGATTCGCACAGACAACAAAGCCGCGGCGGCCTACAGGGCAGGACACACCGCCACTCATCCCCTGAGCGTGTACACGCCTCATGATGACAGCCGGAGTGAAACGCAGCGTGTAGAGGCTTCCTCGCAGCCCTTTCGCCTCACAGGAGGCTGAGTGCCCCAGCGGCAGCGCCCGCAGCGCCACGGCGTCAGGGCTCGCTGCAGAATTCTGCTAGTTTGAACCTTCCGGTTAATAAACTGCAGAGATCGCTAATTAAGCCGGCTGCCACTAATCTGTTGATTAAGCAGACAGCAGGGCTCGCTGCAGACGCCTGCCGGTTTTAACCCCTGTTAATAACCTGCAGAGCTCGCAGCATGTCCGAGATACGCCTCGTACACACAGCCTTAATAAACACATGAACGCCGTTATAACGCTTCATGTGGGCAGCACTGCACACACCTCCATCTATCCCCTGAGAGTGTACGCGCCTCATGATGAGAGTCGGAGTGAGACGCAGCGTGTGGAGGCCCCCGTCTTGGGTTGCCTCACGGGCAGCGGCGGAAGGGGCTCTGGCGTGGCTCGTCACCATGACGACCAAAAACACATCTCAGAGTGGCAGCGCGCGGGCTCTCCCCCCCCCCCCACAGTTCAATGGGATACAGGAAACACTCCTGTCCTCCCAGAAGCTATGTCTTGCGCTCCAATCCGAGCCGCTGGAACTCCTGTTGAAACAGGATATCTCCAGGGTTCCTCAAAGGGAGGAAAATCAGGGGTTTTCACTCCCGTTATTTTTCTAATCCCGAAAAAGACTGGGGCAATGAGACATCCTCCATCTGTCAGTATTCCACATGCTGACGATCAAACAGGTGCTGGAATGTGTTCACCAGGACGACTGGTTCACTTCCACCTGAAGGATGCATACTTCCACCTGAAGGATGCATACTTCCACCCCTCATCCCGAAACACAGGAAATTCCTGCGTTTTCTCATTTCAGGGAATATCAGACCAGACAATCGTCTGCCGTCGGATATTCCCTGGCTCCTCCCATTTTTGTGTAGAGAAGGCTGGAGCCACTACACAGAGGAGGGATGAGAGTGTGGTTTCCTCTGGACGACCTGCTATTTTCTGGCTCGCTCCAGGGAGGAAGTCGCTTTCCAGACGGTACATCTCGTATCGCATCTGTCAAAGCCTGGGTTTCATAAGAAATTGGAAGAAGATAAACTCAGCCAGCAGAGCGCGGCTCTCGCGGCAGCGAGTGGAGAAACTGACAGCTCTCCTCCAGCATGTCACAACCCACACAGCCCTCTCCGTGACGCAGCTGCTCGGCGTTGGCGTCAGCTGGTCACGTGATGATCCCCCGGGGTCTCTTCCAACAGGGGGACACTCCGGAGGTGGTTCATTTGCTGCAGAAGCCTGCTGTTTTAAACCTATTGGTTTATAAACTGCAGAGCTCGCCGCATTCCTCTGTCCCAGATATGCCTCCTACACACGGTCATAATCAATCCACGAGCACCGTTATAACGCCTCGTGTGGACAGCATACACACACCTCTCATCCTCTGGGCGTGTACGATGAGAGACGGAGTGAAATGCAGCGTGTGGAAACTCCCTCGCAGACCTTTGCCTAAAAGTGTGAGGCTGTGTCGCAGGCGTATGTCTCGGTAGAGCCCCGGAGAACTTTAATGCACACTCCACCAGAGGAATTCCTCCTCCAGGGCTTTGCACGGAGGAATGTCAGTGGAAGATATTTGCACGGCTGCATCTTGGTCTTCCCCCTGTTCATTTATTCAATTTTATTTGAGGGATGTCTCCCTTTCCTCTCTGACGCACCCTGTACTGGGTGTCCTGTCAGAGTGAGTGACGTCAGGGAGCCAGCTGAGCGCCTCTCTCCTGCCTCTCGGCACACAGAGAGCGGCCTTTTCCCCTCGTAGGAGAGGGATGTTCCCCTTCCTCTAATACACTTCGTACGAAGTGTCTGATTAGAGTGAGTAACGTCAGGGATCCAGCTGAGCGCTCTCCTACCTGGCTGGCGCAGAGAGAGCGGCTGTTCCCCCTCTATGATCACAGGATAAGGTGGGACCTTCGTCTCTACTTTCTCACAGCGGTCGGTATGTATTGTCCCAGCCTTCACCCCGTCAGGAAAACAGGTATGTTTGCTATGTTCCAGGGACGGTGATGCGCCATTACGCATGGCACAACAGGCAGGGATGTGTTATTGAGCAGGTGTTTCTGTGCTTCTAGTGCTGGACCGACCCAGTGGGGCGCAGACTACATCATGCTTCGCCCTTAACCCAATAGCGATAGCCTTAGAGGGCGAAGCCATATACGAAATAGAACTGAGGTTACCTAACTGTAACCCAGCTTCTATGAGTAATGGCGCAGCCCTCTAAGCGCTGGGCCCCACTGGCTCCACGAATAGCTGAAGAAAAGTTATATTGTATGGGAGCAGATCAACGGGCAACCTCCCTATTTATACCGGAAGGAGGCCCGAGGGTGGGGCCCACCTAGCGGGTGGGCGTGGACTACAAGTGTTTTCAGTACTGCGCGGGGGCGCATAAGAGTAAACCCAATAGCGATAGCCTTAGAGGGCTGCACCAATACTCATAGAAGCTGGGTTACAGTTAGGTAACCTCAGATTCTGTGTCTTTACGATCATAAACGATGTGTTGGATGTGCAGCTAGGATAAGTAATAAGGGAGCTAGGAGTGATTTTCGGTGCAGTAATCGGTTAGCATTTTTCGCTCGGGGCTCGAGACTCACTGTTAGCAGTGTGTTTTAAAAAAAAAAAATCTGTTAAATGAGTTTTTTCCCGTTATATGGATATAAACATAGTTTATTAAATATTAAGGTTCCTTAGACGTTGTTTCCTGCAAATGACGATATTTCTGGTCCGTGGGGCCTAAGAGGAAAACAGAGTATGTTTTTTATTTTAATTTTTTTCAAAACAGTTGTATTTGGATGGAATGAATACCTATAGTGATAATTCAAAAGTAATAAAATGATTTTTACAGTGAAAAAGTTCATATGGAACTGATGGTTCCCAAATTACCCAGAGGTGAGTCCGCCTGGACTTTATTTTTCTAAAGCTCTCTAAAAAGGTCAAATTTCACTTGTTCTGCATCAATCTTGATACAGGGTACTTATTATATGTTATAGTTTGGATTCCTAAAGCTTTTAGTCTACTAACCCATCATTCAAGGGTGGTTTTCACTATAAGTAATGGGTTTTTTTTAGGCAGACATTAGAATTGACATGTTTTTACTATGTTCCATCTGAATTTACTTTAAAATAAAAACATCTATATTGATTCTGACACTTCTACATCCAACTCACAGATGTAACCTTGCTTTGAGAGAAAAGTGTATTAATGTACCCCCTTTAGAAGTGAAGATATAGTCTTTGTTGTGTTAGTGGCATTTTCGAGCCTGAAACCTGAAAAACAGGCTCAGGGCTTAAGAGGTTAATATTATTGCTTTCAACTAACCTAATACAGTTGTGGGAAATGTGTTAAATTAAAGTCAACGTTTCATTTTTTTCAGTGCGGATAGAGATCAAACGACTCTCCCCTCTTGTAAAACAGAATGAGAGGAACTGGAAAGGGCTACAACGTACTACTTATTAAAAAAGAGAAAAAACAGGCCGAGGGTGATAGTCCACCAGAGGGCTGTCTGCAGCTATAATTACAGAGTCTCCCATCGTAATCATAAAAAAGTCATAATTTAACAGTTTATGGTGTTACTTTTATTAAACCAATCTGAGCAGATGGCAGTTGAAGGATCCTGGATATGTTTTCTGGGCTGAGGGCCGAGGATTAATGGGAATAAGTAGAGAGCTCGGGGGTGTCAAGAAAACTGCTGCCAGTGGACATCAAATTAGTTATTACATGTTTATATGAAGGCATATTTATTTATGTTTAATTATGCTTCCTTTCCCTTCCTGCTTCCTGTCTCTCTCTCTCTCTCTCTGTCTGGGCGTATATCTTCACTGCCACCTTTGGGTGTTAATGACATTATAAAGTTGTGTGAGGAATTTAGGCAAAACCACAAAATAATGCTACTCCCTGTTCACACGTCGTGAAGTTTGCTGACGCTAGACCGCCCTCGTCCTGATCGGCGACGAGACTCTGACAGAGGAGGTCAGAACCCTGATATCTTGGTGCCAGGAGAACAACCTCCATCTCAACGTCAGCAAAACCAAGGAGCTAATAGTGGATTACAGGACAGTTTAGGACAGATTTTAGTTTCTTATATTTATTGTTTAATGTCTTGTTGAGGAACCTGCCATCTATGTTTTTCATACATTACATAACTACACCGTAGTTGTGTAGTATGTTATGACAATAACCTTTGAATCGTGAAAAAAAAGGCTTTTCCTTCTGAGTGTTAACCCATTAGCTCCTAAATAATTGAGTTTTTAGTGTTCAGGACAGAGCAGACCTCAATGTCCTTGAGCTTTGATTGATTACATCAATGGGTTTATTTGTGTGATTTATGAGTCTTTGATAATGATCTGTTATCCCCTAGACAGGTTGGTATCAGAGAGCACAGAGATAGAAGTAAACAGTTCTTAAGAATATTCAATGCACTGAATATAACCCACCTTCCAAACATTCAAGCTGCATGAACCTTTCGTGAAGTGAATCCAA
Organism: Pseudochaenichthys georgianus; assembly: GCF_902827115.2. Classification (NCBI taxonomy): domain Eukaryota; kingdom Metazoa; phylum Chordata; class Actinopteri; order Perciformes; family Channichthyidae; genus Pseudochaenichthys; species Pseudochaenichthys georgianus. Next base: position 38,643,164 of record NC_047516.1, read on the forward strand.
CACTGGGAAGAAGATATGTTTTGAAGTTTGATTTTCACCTTGTTTTGCCATACAGTCTGAAGTTAAAGTGTGCTGAAATAAAACAGAATCCATTTAAAAAGTAAACTGAACCTTAGCTCACACACAGCACTTTGGAATAAAGTCAAACCACTTATGAAAGACCTTTCACCTGGCTGTTCTTGGCTGAATGTGGATGGTACATGTTTTTCCAAGTAATATAAGTCAAATTAATAAAAGGGACTTATTTACAATGAATCGTTTTTTATGTGCATGCAACTATGTTTTATAGGGCCAATGAATGTTAACCACACTGACATATTTCACAGTTTGTTGCTCAAAGCTTGATTTGTAATATTTAAAAATATCTATGGTGAACAAACATTATTTGCACTTAAATATTTGATTGATCAAACTCCTAAGTAATCTGTGGCTCAATTCAGTTTTTTTTGATAATGTACATTATATAAAAGTTATTTGGCCACACAATATATGGTGTCATTCCTTTCACATAACTCTAAGCCGTTGTAGCAGCTGTCTAGACTTTGAGTTTCTTTAAAAAGTTATATTCTGAAGCTCTGTCTATCTTCAAGGTTTCTGATCCACACAAGGTCAATCAGCTCCTAAAAGGTCAAAAGTGACGTTATTTATATAAAAATAAATGATTAAATGGTAAAGCCACTGAACAAAGGCTCACTGCGCTAAAGAATTAACAAACCATGAGCGATGTGTTAGTCAAAGACACATCATGTAGTACAGACAGGAAGGAGCTGCTACACCATGCTAAACAGAAATACAATTCCTTGACATTAACCTCTTAAGCCCGAGGGTCCCCCCAGTGGACCCCTCCCACCGTTTGTTTACGAGACTATGTCTCAGGGCTTCTTAACATTTATGAAACTATTAATGGTCCATACCCTTTTTAACGGTAAGAAACTCAGCTAACTGACAATGTGAACCATTGTTAGCTAAAAGAAAGACAAGAGTAATACCAAGCCTTTGAATTAGCATGGAGCGAAAAAATGCTAACTAATGCTAACGGACTTTTGCACAGCACTCACGGTAGAAATGCCCTTATTACTTATCATAACTGCACAAACAAGATATCCGATTAAAGCTGAGACTCCACAGATTCCACACATGTAATGTCATCACTGTAGGACCCCGAATTCCTGGAGCTATCAGCCAGAAAAGAGAAAGTAAACAACATCCGGTTTCAAAAATATTACAATAATTACGTCTTACCTTTTTTGATTTGTGATCAAAAGTTGTGTTCAACGGAATAAAAACGCAGCTCAAGGTTAATCCAATGTCTTTGTGTCACGTAGAATGTTTTACTGATAATCCATCATCATATTTATGGCAATATAGCCTACTGGGTATAAAGTTTTGCCGTCCAGGCTTGTACTTTCAGATATGTTTCGTTTGCTTCTCTATTACATCCGCAATGGTAATGTTTACGTGGATTTGGGAACGGCCCATCGATTCTATTGGATGTAATGGTTAAGAAAAAGGTGTAAATCACCCAAATCGACCAATGGGTTCCAGAGATATGGTCCTGCGTAAAGTATAAAGAATGCCAGCCAGCTTAAGTACATTACGCAGGAGACTTTACTTATTGTTTACTACGTAAGGAAGCAGGAATTGCAGGACCCAGAGCGCATGGAGCACAGAGCGGACAGCAGATAACGGAATTGCAGTTTTATTGCTTATAGATTATCAGAACATTTCAAAGGGGACACAGCCACATTGGATATTAACCTATGGATTAACTACATCATCGTTTTTATCGTTGTAATGCCATTGAAGACCAGTTTAGACCAGACAAAGAGGAAGGTGAGCAATGTTAGCCTAGCGCATTAGCGCCAGCGCCACTTGTTTTGATGTACGTTTTTGTTGATAACGTCGCGAGTTTGTATCTTTCAGTATTGCGGTGGGCACCGTTAGATTATGTGTCTTTACGATCATAAACAATGTGTTGGATGTGCAGCTAGGATAAGTAATAAGGGAGCTAGGAGTAATTTTCGGTGCAGTAATAGGTTAGCATTTTTCGCTCGGGGCTAATTCAGAGGCTCACTGTTAGCATTGTGTGTTTTTTTTTTAAAAATAAATGAAAAAGATCAGTTAAATGAGTTTTTTCCCGTTATAAACATATTCATAGTTTATTAAATATTAAGGTTCCTTAGACGTTGTTTCCTGCAATTTATTTTTAATTTTTTTCACAACAGTTGTATTTGGATGGAATGAATACCTATAGTGATAATTCAAAGTAATAAAATGATTTTTACAGTGAAAAAGTTCAAATGGAACTGATGGTTCCCAAATTACCCAGAGGTGAGTCCGCCTGGACTTTATTTTTCTAAACCTCTCTAAAAAGGTCAAATTTCACTTGTTTTGCATCAATCTTGATACAGGGTACTTATTATATGTTATAGTTTGGATTCCTAAAGCTTTTAGTCTACTAGCCCATCATTCAAGGGTGGTTTTCACTATAAGTAATGTTTTTTTTTTAGGCGGACATTAGAATTTACATGTTTTTACTATGTTCCATCTGAATTTACTTTAAAATAAAAACATCTATATTGATTCTGACACTTCTACATCCAACTCACAGATGTAACCTTGCTTTGAGAGAAAAGATTATTAATTTACACCTTTTAGAAGTGAAGATATAGTCTTTGTTGTGTTAGTGGCATGTTCTAGCCTGAAACCTGAAAAACAGGCTCAGGGCTTAAGAGGTTAAATATCTTCCAGAGGAATTCAGATTCTGCCTTGAATCATGATATTATCTCTAGAGTGAATCTTTTACCTTGAGGTGTCATCCACACTCTGAGCCCACAATATAGAGCAGCTGTGATCTGTGTGAGGACCGAGCAGCCGAGTTGGGTTTAAATGTCAGGAAGTGACTTAAAAAGCAGGTGAGTTGTCATTTGCAAACATTTATGGTGTGGGATCCTTGATCTCTCTTGAACTGCTCTTCATCAACATGCCGCCTACATCTGAAAAAACATAGCTGTAGATCGTGTTCGCTGTCAGCAAAGTCTTCAGTCAGCTGAGTAAATGAAGACAGAAAATAAATCCGCTTGTGCTGAGGAAAATCTGCATGCAATATAAGGGTGCATGAAGAGAACTGGGAAAGACAGCAACTTCTGACGACTCAATGATTGCAGTTGAAAGGATGGCCATCTGCATGCGGGCAGGATGCTGTTCACTGTGATCGCCATACCTCATCTGTCAGGTCCCAGCACACTTGCTTAGAGGAGGATATTTATAATGTTGTACATCTGCTTGTCCTATTCTCACTGCAGCCTTCACCTGATCAATGCCGTGTGCAAATAAGGAAGGACAAATCCAGAATTGATATCTGATGAGGACGGAGGCCATGGCAGAGTGATATCTTTGTAAGAGGATTTGTCAGATTGGGTTTCTCACTGTGAGGGCAGGAGAGACTGCAAAGAGACATGCCCTCCATCCGGGCACCACTAATGAGGATCATCTGCTCTCAAAGAGTCCTGGGACAAGGATGAGGACATTTAATACCACAGGGGGTAGGGAGAGTTTAAAGGCTCTGAGGGTGAGTCATGCTCTGCACACTCACCTACCAAAAGCCTTCTACTCACCAAGACATATCACAGAGTGTGAGGATATGAATATGAGCCGTACAGTCTGACACCTGTACCGACTGAGCTAACCTTCAGCTGGGATGAAGCTTGGTTTCTGCTTGACTCGTCACTCCACTTTCTCTGCTTCATCTTAATTCTACTGTGTTTCTTCTTGCACTATTTCTATTGTTTGTTTTTTTGCTTTATTATTGTATGTCTTTCTTGGAGGAGCCTGGGAATTCGGATCTTCATTCCCCTTACTACAATAAAGCCTTTTCAACATTTAATCTTGAATCTTATTGCATTAAGGTTAGAAGAATGTGAATATTCTGAGAAATTAATTAGAGAATATATTAGCATTGTATATTATTATGTGATTGTATTTTACTGATATACTATGCAACTCAAATGAGGATGAACCTACACCCGACACTTTGGCCACTTCTCTTATACTCACGCAGCCTATCGTCTCTAAACTGATGTATGGAAAGATAAATAGTTCCAACCCTATGAAGTGCAGAATGTGCTCTCAACGGCCTGGCCCCGCCCCCCCTCTCTGAGCTGCTACACCCCTGCACCCCACTCGCCTCCTCAGGTCAGCTGATCACCTGTTCCTGAATGTGCCCAGAATAAAGTCCAAGCTCAAAGGCTGCCGAGGTCTCGCTGCTGGGGCCCCCAAACTGTGGACCGCTCTGCCCCTCCACATCAGAAATGCTTCTATACTGTCCAATTTTAAATCCCGTCCTAAACCCCCCTCTTCTCCTTAGCGTTCTGCACTTTGTAGATGTTTTTTTGTATTGCTTTTAAATGGTGTATTGTGTTTTTCCATATGGCTGTTATTTTATTCTTGTTTATTTTGTGTTCTTACCTTTATTTCAAATGTGTTGTAAGCTGAGAGGTTTGATATTTCTCTGTACAGCACAGTCTGGAGGTTTTAAAGTGGATTGGAACTGAAGGTTGCATTAGTTACAGTATGTGATGTCTCTAAGATTTGAAGTGGTACAGTATGGAATTTGTGGTACATTTGTGTCAATTAGGTGGGAGGTTTGATAAAACTAAATTATTGCACATATTGTTCTTTTCTGTTTAGAGCTCAGTACTTTTTTATTGCTGAATAATGTATTCATAGTTGTTTGCCATCCCATTATGTATGTTATACAAGTACACATCTCAATGCCAACTGTCCTACATCCATCCTCTGTGCTCACACTACACCAAAGGTCTCTGCAGTACAGAAACTCTGACATCTATACAAAGCAAATGAATGCTGCCTGGAGCTAGGCACTCAACATGACGTTACATAGAAATCACAGGATCAAGGTTCATATGATTGTGTACCTTAGAGTGTGAGCCTACCAATCCAGAGGGATCAATTAAAGTGTGATGTATAATCTGTCTACGCATAGGAACAAGAAACAAAGAACACTATGGAAACTCTATCAGGTGGTGAGATGATGGTGTGTGGTAGGGGGTGAGGAAAGCTTGGCCTGTGTAGCTCTAATGCCCCTTTCACACCAACACAGTTCCCGTTCTAGCTCCGTGCTAGAGCTTTTCTAGTTCGGAACCGGTTTTCTTTTCTGCTCCCGTTTTGTTCACACCGCCCAGAGCCCGACTGGTGCTGCTGCTGCTGCGTCATGACGGCACCGTTTACGTCACTGATTTGCTCCCCAACGGCGTTACTGCGCTCACAACAACAACAATGGGGCTCGATGATCGTGTTACTTTTAATCATACAAAGCCAGATTAAATTAAATTAAATAAACGACTTCTCCAACCTTATACAGTGCTTTGGTTCATTGTTTATTAATGTGTTTCAGCAACACACTCTCACTCCCTAAGCGTCCAATAGCGACGTTTGGTCAGTGTCCGTGGCGTCCAATTGTGACGCTCCTAGGCTCCTTCAGCGTCATAAAGGGACGCAAATAGCTTTCAACTGATTGCAATGTATTCCCATCTGCGTCGGGATTTGACGCTCATGGAAGCACGGCATTCGTTTACGTTGGCTGCCCTTAAAGGTAATGTGAGCGTCCATTCCCAGGAGTAAAGGATGGCAGAAGACACTACACTACCCAGAATCCCCAGCTATCGTTTGGACTACACCATGTGCTCTGTTTGACAAACCCCGTGATAGTCCTCAAGCTCTGTGATTGGAGAGTGTGCTCCGAGGGTTAAGACGATTCTCGAACAGCACTTGAAATGGGATGGAACCACGGCAGACTGTCCAAAACTGGATTTGAAAGGGTCCACCGCGTCCCCCCTCCCCCACCCCGTCCCCAGAACTACACATGCTGACTATTCTGTTTCGCAACATGTTCTCTATCTATGTCACGTCTCTACTGGGAGTTGTAGTTTTAAAAGACGTTTTCGTATTTCCCATAATAAGAAGTTGCCAGTATTAAACTGTGTACATCCCTGGAGGTTTAGGGGAAAGGAAACACTCACATTTAAAACATATAATTAATAAATGGGTGAAAATTGCTTGTGCCCATTATGGGCAGTATTAGTATATATACCCACATGCCAGCTAAGGTCAGAAGAGCTTTATTTAACAGCTGGTCTTATGTGTGTGACCCCTGTGATAACATTACATTACATTAATTGATAAGCCTGAAACATGCACTTGTCAAGGTTCAGAGGCACATTTTGCAAATATGGCAGTAGCCATCGATCAGCTTAAGATAAGATATACTTTATTGATCCCAAGTTGGAACATTTGCGTTACATCACCATGTGTAACAGTTAAATATGCAGTTGTGTTTATTTGAAAATCATTTAGTATAATCACGCAAATTCTGTGTTTTATATTCAACAATTCTGTGTTCTTTATTTATTGATTGTTCAATACCTGACAAGGCCGGAGATGAAATATCTACATACATCTTATAAGAGTATAATACATTATGTATAATATCAGTTAAAATAAGTGCTTCAACATAGTTAACATTGCTGGAGGTGTGCACAAATATTGATAGATGTCTTGTAATGCACTATTGAGGAACCTGTGACCCAAGTTTTTCATTTAGTGCAGAACTACACCATAGTTGTGTAGGCCTATATGATATGTCAATAAACCTTAGAAAATCATGAAATCTTGAAAGGGATGTGCAAAATAGTCATTACATACAGTCTTTAATTAACTATTAGTAGAGAATAACGAGTAATGAATATACTTTATAGGGATCGTATTAATATCTAATAATAAAAATAATTAAATTCAATAACATGCTTTGCATGTGCACCTTTATGGTGTAAATACAGCCTATCTACCAATTGGATCAAATATAAAAGTGAGCTGAATTAGTGTTGATACTGCAAGGAGACGTATTGTGTGAAAATAAATGTAAGATGTTGTTTAATGGCTGATATATTTATGATCCACGTCACGTTTTCAGTTCCTCATGTTTGTCTTCTCATTAGGGCTCTATAAATACAGAACTACGGCAGATATGTAATATGTAATGAAGCCGAACCGTGTATTACAATGTCGGTATGTGATGACTTTCAAAGAGAAAAGCAAGCACACTCGGAATAAAGTATTATTATTATTTTTTTTAAATGTTTTCGGTCTGTTTCCGGTATTTGTTAATGACGATGTGCTGTGAGATGTGAGACTGGAATTGCACAGGGGGAAAATAACGTAGGTTATCTTTAGATGCGGATTTTGTTAAACTAATATGTTTAGGCTGTGGACCAACACTATACATTGACGGGGAAGGGGGTAGCAATAAAGATAACACCATTAAACAGTTACACAACATAACAGAAATAATATCGATAGCAGCGTCCCTAGCAACCACCTTAGTAACAATGAAAACGTCGCGATTTCCTGAAGTAATCTTCGTAATAACTAGCAAACTAAAGATCATGTACATCCACTGCACACATAATCTGAAATAACAACTCATATTTCTCGCATCAAATGACATCAAAACGCATTTTAATGGCCAAACTAACTTTAAAATAAGCATTTTCTACCGAGAATAAAACGAATTTCGGCCATGTTTTCTTTTTCTGCAGGGAAAAATACAAATACAAAAGCATTGCACACAATTTAAACCAATCAATGTTGTGTAATTAACAAGGATAATCTGGTGTTTTTTAGTCGATGAGTAGTGCAGATATCACTGTAAAATCAATCGAGAGTAAGAGGAATACTTACTTCCGGGTGTACAATTCTCCGTTATCCAATGGGAATGGACGCTCACATTGCCTTTAAGGGCAGCCGGCATAAACGAATGCCGTGCTTCCATGAGCGTCAAATCCCGACGCAGATGGGAATACATTGCAATCAGTTGAAAGCTATTTGCGTCCCTTTATGACGCTGAAGGAGCCTAGGAGCGTCACAATTGGATGCCACGGACACTGACCAAACGTCGCTATTGGACGCTTAGGGAGTGAGAGTGTGTTGGTTTCAGCGGCATTTACCGACCGCTGCAGTGCTGGCTGCTCTTCCACGGAAGTTTATTCTCCCGTTAGCTCCGGGTTAGCTCACACTGCAGCTGCCGCTCTAAAGTATTCACTGTCCGACTCACACAAGCAGCTGATGCATATCCCCAGTTCCCCTTAAGTGAATGTGTGTCAGTCTGGATTGACGCTGTTTGGCATCACAACGCTGTTATGAAAGTTTCTCTGGTATAAAATGGGTGATGTTGGCATAGCAACCGAAGCTAAACTGACGATCTTGACTACTTGTTGCTATCCTATTGTGGCATAAGCCGTTTTCTAGAGGCACATTTTACCGGCGTATTTTTCATTATGATTCTACTTGTGATAGTCGGACATGACAACCTGTGCAGCCCATGTATTGATTCCATCTGATAGCTGCTATAATACTAAACGTCTGCCTGCTCTCCACAATGATCAATAACAGCGAACGGATGGTCAAAGTAAGGTACAAATAAACAGAATCACATGAAGCCTGGTTGGTGTTGCCTGACTTTATAAAGTGTGTTTTTTTTACAAGTGTGTGGTTGCATTCTAGTCACTTTGCTCAGAGCTACTGCTTGATACAACTTGTATTTTCCGTACTCGCCTTTAACTGTTAGCTGAGGTTAATCTCGCCCCCCTCCGACGTAAGCGTGACGTATGCGGTTCTTGCTTCTTGACCGACAATTTGTTGGTGCTTGAAACAAACCGGATTCCGGAGCTTAGAGGCGGCTTTGCTGCGGTGTGAACAGGAAAAACCGGTGCTTTTCAGGCTCTAGCTCCGAACCGGCCCTGGAACCACATTGGTGTGGAAGCTCCATGAGTAATACCCAGAAGTTCTGCACCTTTGCAGAAATTCTAAGTGTAGCGCTTATTAACACTGCTAACTGATATCAGCTCTACGATGAGCCAAATTCCACATGAAAATAAATGTCTTAAACAGGCAGGCTCTTTCCGACAATATCATCTTCATCCAACACGCTGTTAGGACTGCTACTTGTTAATTAGTTGCACTTTTTGTGTTGACCCTTTGAAAATACCATATCAGCTTCCTTTCTTGGCTTGTTTCAGAAAGAGCAGCGTATCCATGTAAACTACTAGCCGTTTTTTTAAGCATCTGCTGCTGCCAAACGGAAGGCTCAGAAGGATTCACTTAGTTCTGCATTACTTATGAGAGAAATGGCTTTCCACATTCACTAGCAGTGGAGTTTACAACACATGAGCAGTTTCTGTTTCACAGTTGTTCAGGTAAGTGAGTGAAAATCCACACAAAATATCATGCCTGTTTGAAGATGCTGCAGTGGTTTGTTTACAGGTCCTTTTGACACAACTAGCCTCTGGCAAACTGGAACACAAGGCAGAGGTGTGAGTAATCACAATATATCTGTGTGCACATATGGCTAAACAGTAATTAAGCAATAACACTTGAGGAGAGGGTGATAGAAAATATGTTGTGGGGAGTCTGCCCTTTAATCAAGCATCCTGTTCAACCCATTCTCACGGCATTTTGTGTTATAGTCACAACATTTAATCTATTGATTTGTGTTCACCAACACGATTTCCCCCTTTTTTTCGTGTCACACAGAACGATTTTTAAAGCAATGTATTTCTATCTGTAGTATGTTTCGTGCCTGCAACACCTCTTTTTGTCCGGTCGGGTCTTGGAAGACTGGAAGCTGTGGGGTTCATAAAAACATGTTCTTACTCAATATCAAGCCACAATTATTCTTTTATTTTAAATCGTATAATGTCTGACTTTTTTTGCCGCATGTGAGGAAAATAAATGGGGCTCAGAGCCTCAGGATACTGAAATCTGTATTTTTTTTATCTTTTTTTCCTTCTAATTTGTTATTCTTTTCTAAATAACACACTGTTATTTACTCACCAATAACACACAATTATCCTTTTATTTATTTGGTTAATTCCATAATCTCTGGCTTTTTTGGCGTCCATCAGGAACTGAATTTCAAAATAAAAATAACCGGAAACAGACGTAGGCCTATAAGGGACATGTCGAGCATCATTGCGATACACAGCCACTGCACTGATTACCCAAGATCCTCAGCTATGGTTTAAGCTCTTTTATTGGATGTTATAGCCGCAATGCACGTTGGTATATGGTGTTAATGCGATATGAAATCTGAAAAACATTTCGGAGTTTAGGATGGCCGAAGACACTACACTACCCATAATCCCCAGCTATCGTTTGGGACTACAGCCCCCGTGATTAATCTTCAAGCTCTGGGATTGGATGTTGGAGCGGCAGTGCGCCAAGGTTACGCCGAGCGTCAAACAGCTGTTTGAAATGGAACGAAACCGGCAGACTATCCAAAACTGGATTCGAACGGGACCAGCAGATTCTGATTAATGATGTGAAATATCAGACTTTAGTTACACCTGAGTAAAATGCAGGGAAGGTGATTGTCAAGTGCCAACAATCAGGCGAGAAATTTGATAGTTGGTGCTTGAGAAGACTAAATATTTATCTGCAGATCTCTATACAGTATATTCATTACTCGTTATTCTCTACTAATAGTTCATTAAAGACTGTATATTATGGCTATTTTGCATATCCCTTTCAAGATTTTCTAAGGTTTATTGACATATCATACACACAACTACATTGGCCGACTCTCAAGTCATGGTTATCATGTAAGCTTGGCTTGTATGTGAGGGCAAGAATTCCCATCACTTCAGTTCATTGGAAATGTGAGGTTTCTATGATGATTTCCAAGATTCTGTTTTAACCAAATAAACAAAGAGCACAACAACCAAATCCAAAGTGAGGGAACACTTCAAAAACAAAAACACCATTTAATAAGTGTTTTCAATTAGATCAAACAAAAAGGAAACTCAGGAAGCCTAGTCCCACCACAAAGTGCTTTAGGTAAAGGAAAATGCCAATCATTGCAAAGTACTTGGTCGTAGTAGTTTGCCAACAAAGATCTAATCTTTTCACAGGACTAGCTGGCAAACCGCTGTAGCTAGCCTTAGCGCTAACTCACTAGGTGACCGGGCTAGCAATAGCTCCTGGAGAATCCCCCATGGCATTTTGTTCAATAACAAAAGTTATGGAGACACATCAGACTTAGCTTCCAAAAGTTGTTAGCTAAAGCTTTGTTAGCAAACATGTTATGTCCTAATCTTAACGGTTCACAGAGTTCATTGATAAGATGTATACTCCAGTTTCAGTCTCATAGCTGTCTCAAAAGCGGCTGAGAGGAGGTTAAATAAACAATAAGCAAAGACATTCTCCTCCACGTTTCCCTCCAGCTCTCAAAGGTCAGCATTAACAAGTTACAGCTCAATCTCTACATGTATGGCAGCGCTTCTATTCCAGTGAATTCCAACACAGAGAAGTGTTGTCAGTAGTTCATAGAATACAAAAACAAATCATTTTACTCAGACACATACATAGAAATAGTAAAAACCAGAGAAACTGATAATGCAGCAGCTTGTTTCAGGTAAAAAAAACCACATGTGCTGGTAACATTTAACAAAGCTGTAATCTAAAAAAAGAAGTTGGATGATTTAGTGTCCCGCTTAAATAAGACTTTGGTATAGTTTGAGCCGAAACACTAAATTATACAATCTGTGCTTCACTCCCTCAGGTCAGGATTTGAAGAAGCACATCCTTAGCTTTTCTTTAAGTAGGCCACATCCAGGCTAATGTGGAAATGATCAACTATTATCATATAAATCACTCATGAGCAATATTTGTTTAACAACCATCTTTTAAACATGTAGAATTTGTAGATGATAGATGATAGTTGTTATTTTTCCGTTCTTATTATTTGGATAATGGTGTTTTGAATTCAAATCAGATGATGATGATTTGATGATTTGTAATGTAAGCACTATAGGAATATTAATACTGTAGGAGTGTTTGTTATCAAGACTTCAGTGACACACTCAACATCATCAAATGAAAAGACACTATTCATAGTGCCAATGTTGGATTTAATATACCTCCTCAATAGGGCCATATGTTACTCTTGGTATGTGTTAAGAAGCAGTAAGCTTCAGCCGTCTGCCACCCACAGTTTCCTTAAAATATCTCAAAATGAAATGATATCCTGAATGCATAGCAAAAGAAAATGATTCATTTTATATGTGCATTGTACCTTATCATTATTCTGGAAATGAATACATTAACAGAAGCTTGAACATTACAAAATGTATCATGATTTAAATAGCAATTAGCTAAAGTTTAAAAATGTTTTTATTGATTTGCTCACAACAGAAGAAAGTATATTTGTTTTCACTCAAAATCAGACAAACACTGATAATAACTCTGCCGCCAACTCTGCCTTATATACTGTAATATGGCTCTTAAGCAGTGGCGGTTCTAGAACATTTTACATGGGGTGGCAAAGGGGGGGCAAGAGGTCATGCCAGGGTGGCATGGGAGGGTGGACCGTAGCTGCGTTTAGATTCAGTTTGACGGTAAAGGATGTATCCTGGTTTCATTTATCTGGCCACATTGCTGTGATGTGTAATATACGTGGATTTAATAGTACCGCATAGTTTAGCAAATAAAGTGATCGATCTTCCAGCCAGTTAGCGCTGTCTGCGTAGTATTTTGTAACGTAACGTCCCAAACAGCGACCGTCTGTTAAACGCTATCGATTAAAACGGCAGCGTTTTATTCATATTTTGATTCAAGCTCTGGTCCTTATTAAAAACAAAACTAGTGGAAGAGGAAATGCTCCCAGGGGAAACTGATCCACCTTCAGGTGCTGGGACAGCTCGCTCCTTCTCTGCAGATGTGTGAGCCGCGGTCTGTGTGTCTCTGCAGTTTAATGCAGGGCCATAGCGACGTTTTTAACGGGCCTTAGATGATATTTAAAATGATTCACTTTTAATTAATGAACTGCTTGTTTCGTTGCTTGAGAAGCTTGTGGACATAGTGTAGGTTTGTTTCTACAAGTACAGTTTTAGGGACACCAAAGTTAGGGGGGCAGCTGAGGGGGGTAAGGCTCTACAGCACTTTCCCTCCTCACCTCATACCCGTACCTACAGGGTAACTTGGAGAGGGTCCGAGTCCGACCCTTGTCAATTAACTACAGGGGTCCCTCAGGGCTCTGTTATTGGTCCCCTCCTCTTCTCCCTGTACACAAACTCGCTCGGATCAGTCATTAGCCCGCATGGTTTTTCATACCACTGCTACGCTGACGACACCCAATTCATTCTGTCCTTTCCCCGCTCAGAGACCCAGGTCGTCGCACGCATCTCTGATTGTCTCGCTAACATCTCTCAATGGATGTCTGCTCATCACCTCAAGCTCAAACTTGACAAGACTGAACTGCTTTTCCTTCCGGGAAAAGATTGTCCCACTCTTGACCTAATAATCAACATTGACTACTGCAACTCCCTCCTGGCTGGTATACCTGCATGTGCCATCCGACCTCTGCAGCTCATCCAGAATGCAGCGGCTCGTCTGGTCTTCAACTTTCCAAAATGTTCCCACACCACGCCGCTCCCTTCACTGGCTTCCGGTAACTGCTAGAATTCACTTGAAGACACTGGTACTTGCATACCATGCTGCGAATGGATCTGGCCCTTCCTACATCCAGGACATGGTTAAACTGTACACCCCAGCGCGTGCACTACGCTCTGCATCAGCCAAACGACTCGCTGCACCCTCGCTGCGAGGGGGACCCAAGTTCCCATCAGCAAAAACACGTGGGTTTGCTATCCTGGCTCCAAAATGGTGGAATGAGCTCCCCATTGACATCAGGACAGCATAAAGCTTACACACCTTCCGGCGCAGACTGAAAACTCATCTCTTTCGACTCCACTTCGAGCGATAGAATTACTAACAAAGAACTGCTAACAGAGCACTTATATACTAATAAAGGACTGGCCTATCTATAGCCAGTTGAGTAACACTTGAAATGTTTTGGCTCTATGAAACCTGATGTACTTATATGATTCTGTTTTCTTCAAGGTTGTGTCTTCCTGGTCGAATGTACTTATTGTAAGTCGCTTTGAATAAAAGCGTCAGCTAAATGCAATGTAATGTAATGTACAGTGGGGGGGCAGCTGCCTTCCCTTGCCCCCCGTAGATCCACCCCTGCTCTTAAGCAAGAAAGATTAATCTTTGTAAGAAAAAACAACAGATTGCCTGTCCTGCTGAGATATGTTCATGTATGTGCTGTTACTGCCTGAGAGAACAAGAATAAAGAGCAGCTTGTTCCTGTTACAGTAGGCTACACCAGCAGGTCTAACCACTGTATGGCCATACATAAACACAATACAGGTAATGTTGCAGTAAATTGCATCATCAGGCATATGTTGGCTATTCCCTGAAAACCTTGTGGATTCCCAGGAGTTCTGGAGGCTGGTGTGACGCGCGGAGTCAGCCAGCTGCGGCTCAGCCATATGTTGTGATGTCATAGAAGAGCGACCTGGTCTATCACACGGAGAGGGTACAAACCATATCATGTGATTCATTCATTCATAGGAGTAGAAAATAAGTATTCTAAACCGGATCACACTTAATGTAAAATACATTTTAGAGGCAGCTAGATTGCAAAGTACGGTGGCTGAGAGGTGCAATCGACAATTACAAAGTGTGAAACACTTTAACATAGCTTGAGACAAATTTACATTTTATAAAACAAAATTACATTAGCAAAACACTTTTACCAAAGAAAAAACGATTTAACAAATTAACTAGATGCGAAACACTTTAACATTTGCCGAAACACTTTAACATTTGCTGAAACACTTTAACAAACTAGAGAATCAAACCGGAAAGGGAATGCCCATCATTCCAGAAGTGACGTGCAAGTGATTGACACAAACTTAAGTTTGTGTTGACGGATAGACCGCCGGTACCTATGGACAGTACGAGTGTGTTTATGGTCGTTAAAGATGTTGACATGGTTTTGCTCATCACAATCATATACAGTCTATGATCACAATACACTTTCTCGTGCGCAAGAGATACGTTCTCGTGCACACGAGAAAGTTACATGTTCGCCAAGTAGGAAGTGGAGCTGTGCCTTTTACACACAGCCTTCGCTGTGTTTACCTTCATTAGACAGCTAAAGAGCGACTGCAGGCTGCTTCGTTATAGCCACACACACCTTTACACACACACACACACACACACACACACACACACACACACACACACACACACACACACACACACACACACACACACACACCTCTACACACATCGAACTGTCCGATTATTCCCCGTATTACTCGTTTTATGAAGGATATGTCCGGTCCACAAGGCGCATGACGTGTTTGTGCTGTGCTCAGTTCCGCTCTGTGTTCGGTGTGTTTGTGTCTGTCCGACACCGGCATTTGTTTTCAAATTACCATGAACAGTAATTTACACACATCTGGCCAACTCCATTGGTACACTGAACAAAAATATAAACGCAACACTTTTGTTTTTGCTCCCATTTTTCATGAGATGAACTCAAAGATCTAAAACATTTTCTATAAACACAAAATAACCATTTCTCTCAAATATTGTTCACAAATCTGAAAAAATGTGTGATAGTGAGCACTTCTCTTTTGCCGAGATAATCCATCCCACCTCACAGGTGTGGCATATGAAGATGCTGATTAGACAGCATGATTATTGCACAGGTGTGCCTTAGGCTGGCCACAATAAAAGGCCACTCTGAAACGTGCAGTTTTGCTTTATTGGGGGGGTCTGGGGGGGTCCGAAAACCAGTCAGTATCTGGTGTGAGGGGTACGGTTAGGGTAATGTTGTGAATCGAGTGGCCTGTGTTCGTCGTCCATAACATAGGCCTGCCCATACCATAACCCCACCACCACCATGGGCCACTCGACAGTTAATGAATGTTTAACAGCATGATCGTGGTTGTCTGATTACAGAAAATAATCGTATTGTGTGTTTGAAATAAATTATGAACTTCTTATTTCATAAGATGTTTTATTTAATGTATTTTAAGTTGTTTTAATTCAAATATACAGAGGCTGTTTTGTGTCAAAACGCGTAATGTGCTAAATAGAAGTGTGAAACAAATTCAGTTCAGGTAGACTCCAGGTAGAGAAACAGCACGGAAATAACAGAAAGGACCGGAAGCCCTGAGTCAGAGACACTTTACCTGTCCTCTTCTGTAAAGTAGGCAAAAGCAGATTACCCAGCATCGATACAACTCCGATTGGCTGTTCAGTCCTCACCAGGGTTTGATTGACAGCTTCAACACCCGCCCAAACAAACCGTCCTATCTGAGCAAACGGACCAGATCAGGTGTGAAGGCCACCTATTACGGCATATTATAATCAACATTTACATATTCTGTATGTTCAGTAAATCCAGATTTAATCAACATGCAACATTCATTTTTAATGGCCTCTCTTGATCTTATCAATTTAATTAATGACAATTTCCTTTATATACTACACTGCTGAATAATCACAAAGACATTCATAAAAACTACTGTTATGATTATTCTCTGTCAAACTGAATTGCTGTATATGTCTCACAAAAGGCTTATGTTATGAAGTCCAAAAGAGGAAAATCATTTCATAACCACTACATTTGCAGTCAGCAATGTGTTCATCTCAAGCTTCCTTTATATACATATATGACACAGCCGCAGCAGCGTGCAGTCTCCACTGAGTCTCAGGCTTTAGAGGTACGGTAAATGTCCTCAGCAGTCTCAGGGCTCTGTCTCTGTTTGGTATGCAGGGCTGCAGAGGAGATGCTTGTTGATGGTCTGCAGCTCCCCTCTGACTGGAGACCTCACCTCTAACTCTCGCTCTCCAGGCTAATTGACTGTAATGAAATTGCCGGAGACAATCTTGAGAGTCATGGAAATGGAAAAAGAAGAGAAGGTGACACAATGTGGAGGCTTTTGGACAGTCTTGATGCCATTCCCTCCAACTCTGTAAAAGTAATTGCGTCTACCTGACGCGTGTGTGATTATCCGCATCAAGGTGTGAAAAATATTTTGAAGCTATATAATAATAGAATCATATCCACCCCCTGTGTGGTTAAGACCCCACAGGGGGTGCTGAAGGAACATTCTCATTTCTCTTCTTTTGCTCCATCTATCAGAAAATGTTTGTAAGAAGTTACAGAAGGCTGTTAAGCAAAGCAGCTACGTTCTACTTTAGGCTGCTGGAATCAACACCCACCCAGTGCATTTGGAAATGTTCCAAAAACAACTTTACTCAAATTAAACTAATGTACTTCTCAACTGAAGCTCATGCAATGATACATAGTTGGAGAGTGTACGTTTCGTCATTTTTATTTTGTGTTACATTTTTTCTACCCAGGCTAGTCTTTTGAAGTTAGCCCTATTGACCTATTACTGCCGCTGCTCCAGCCTGTGAATGTAGATTTACTTGAAAGAGACTGCATGTAATAATAGTCTAGTTGCCAACATAGAGCAGAATATATACTTTATTAATCCCCAACAAGGAAATTACTTTTATCACTCACACTACACACATGCAGTATCGGAGAGGGAGAGTGAAGGGACAGCCAGTTCACCGGCGCCACGAGCGGTCAGGGGTTTTGGTGCACGGGTCCCCAGCACATAGAAACTGTTGGGCAACATGCACAAATAGCTTAAGTTGTGCTAATTAGCATTAATGGCATTATAGCCTATGGACAATACTTAAAACAATTATTTGCCGATTTGGAACATTTTGGAGTGCTTTTGGTGGTAATTGAGGATGCTGAATCAATTTTGGATATTTTCATAATAAAAAATGTCAGTTTTAACCAGAAAGTGGCCAGACTCTCGTTGGGCTGTAGTAGTGTTTTGCGACCATTGGATATAGGGAGCACAAGATGCAAATTATTATTTCTATTGTGGACTACTTTTTTCCCAAATAATAGGCAATCTGTCCAATCCGAATAATCGAGAGTACCCTACATCTTCAAAATCGACCCAAAATGTGTCAAATTCAGCCCACTGTGAGAACAAATATGGACACTTTCTGGTTAAAACTGACATTTTCACTCAGCATTCCCAATAACCCCCAAAATCACTAAAACATCTTCCAAATCGGCCCAGCCATTTTGTAACTATCCCCATAGGCTATAAAGGTAATTCATGATAATTAACCCAACTAAAGCTAATTGTGCAAATTGCCCAACATATGCACGTTAGCATCCAGTGCTGTGGACCCGTAGGCCTACTCTATATTTCAATCATGAACATGTTGGTGTACTAAACACTCCTTGGTTCACTATAGGACTCTAGCTCGCAACTACTATAAAGGACAACATATGGTCAAACTGTAAGGACCATAGGAAATGATATGCTCTGGTTAACGTTAGCACTAAATTGCTAATTTGTTAAGGCTAAAGGATGTGACCACATGGATTATTTTGGTGTCTGTTCTCCGTGAACTGGCGTCATTCAACTGTCATTAAACACTTTTCGTTTGTGGCTTCTTCTGCTTGTGAATAAGGTCAACACAAAGAGCTAGATGCTGCCAACACTGGCTGCAAGAACATCTGTGATGTGGAGCTGCCGCAGTTGGCAGGATCCGATGCCAGCTGTGTGGACCCCTGGATCTGCCTGTCCCCCCGGACCGCCGGGCCACAATGTTCTGCCGCACAGCAGAATTGCAATGCGAACTGACTGTCATCTCATCAAAATATCACTTTGCTGCCACGCAAGCTGCTCGCTGCCAGCACCTGGGCTCCTCAGTGCACAGGGAATAAAGGGAGGGAAACCAAACTGTAGCCAGTGGCAGCTTAAACCAGCCAAGTGGATTTGAGAAAGTTTATAATGTTCCTCTATATCGTCTGAGAGCAAAGCTTAAGTTGACTTGTTATGTGACACATAACACAAGACAGCAGTGGAGTGTTGTCATGGTTATTTAGGCTGAAAGCAAACAGAGATTATGGATTTTTGTCCGTTCTGACTCACACTCAAATTGAATTACACAATAGGATGGCTGGTTCCAATTAGCCCCTTTCTAAATGGAACAATATGAAAATGTGATTCCATTCAGTTGCGGTGGAAAGTGGAATCTTGCTGTGCAGCTCCATTATGGGAGTGAATGTGTAGATAGAGGTAGATGTGTTAATGAGACATTCAATGTCAAATGTATACTGTGATGTACTCTATTCAACTCCACAGTAGCCTGGATTCTATTGAGGTCCTTAACACTGTCGGGTATTTTAATGGCTAACCTGTTCAGTGGTGTTTTGTGAAATGCTGTGGTGTTTTGTGAAATGCTGTGGTGTCTTTCACTTCAGGGCCACCGTACATATGTTATAAAACATGCAACATCGTAAACTCTGCGATAATAGAAGTCATTAACTCTTTACTCTCACTGTTTAGACGATCGTGTCATGAGATGCTGCCACCGGCAGAGAAACCATTCCCTTCTAAAGACTTGAGTTGGATCCTAAACATAGTGTGTGTTTGTGTTTTTTAAGGAACTTATGAAATATCTATCCCCATCCACACGTACAGCAGTCAGCTGAGTACCAGCAGAGGCTCAAACTGTGGGTCACAAGCTTAAATGATCATCCTCCAGTAGTCCCACATGTGACTCTGATGGGAGGCAAGTGGGTCATAGAAGGGGAGGTGTGGAGGAAATGAAACATGTTCAGACACTGGCCTGTTCCACTGGGTAATTTTGGAGTAAGGAGAGGGGGAGTGTTCAAGGATGCTAGTTAGAGTGATGGAAATGGCTCTGTGATCCTCCATTATCTGTCTTCCTTTCCTCATAATGTACCTTTGCCTCTGCAGCATCGATTGCGGCTACTGCATGTTGTCATTAAATCAATTCTTCCCAGATGAGAAATGCTTTGCGTATGAACAGTCCTTGCCCTTACTATCATGACAGCACTAGCATTGGCAGTGAAATGGATAAGGATGAAACCAGAGACAACAGGAGTGCACGGAGCAGGACATGTCTTTTTCTGCTTGCTCTCGCTATTCCATTAGCTACGCATGTTAGTATCAAAACAGGACTGCATGCATGCCACATGCACGTGACTGCCGAGCACAATATTATCTGACTCTGAGTCACTTATTCTTCCACTTTTCTTGGATGATAGTAATGTTAGAAACATTGTATGCCCAACATGAAATCCACTGAGGTAGACATTTTTTGTAAGCAGAACAACAAAGAAGAACTTTGAAGTGCCTGAGTTATACTGCCAGAGGGAAATGTGGAATTGTGATGGTTTCCGTAGCCTTGATATTTCCTCATGCAGTTGCACAGTGGCCTAAGTGGACACTGCTCAAAGATAAACATGCTTTTGACGTATGACACATTATTGTCGGCTTCCAGTAATGGAGAAATACTTTAAACCCCCCCAAGCATCATGCTGCAGATATATAGCTGTGATAATGCGATATTGTCTTAAATCCTAAATGTATCTAGTACTTATTACAAAGGTAACATTAGAATAAGCTACTCTTCAAATACCTTCAGGTTTAATTCAAGAACAATATTCACAATGATCCAGACAGCATCACTCACATGAGACGGAATATCTCTGTGAAAGGAACATGGCATGTTATGGTTTCCTAAGAACTGTTCATAAATCCCAATAGGAACATCTTCTTCCTCACATGGAAAACAGGTACGTCTGTCTGAACAGAACCAGGGTGATACTCATGACATCTACTCCTGATTTTACCTGGAAGCAGAAGTGTTTTTCTCCTGCTCGGGGAGAGAGCTGTATGTGAGTCAGTAGAGCTCTTCTGCCACCAAGTGGGCGCCTCCATGCAGGGGGAACTTTCTACATACACACACGAACAAATCTAATTTGTCAGGATCATTGTGCAAATTCACCCTTTTCTAGTCTTAATATGGCCACCATTAATACATACCTGTGAGGAGCATCAGGGCAGACACAAAGCAACACAGGAAGCAGACAGATTAGCCCGGCTTTTGTTTTGGCATGAAACTTAAAGTTTCACTGACTGTGTCCAATCTGCCCACTCTGAAGCCCCCCTCTGCTTTTAATTAGCGTGTCTCAGGGGACCCTTATCAGCGGAGGACTGTGCTCTTAATTAGGCTGTTATTAAGTCCTTTTCCTCAGGGCTTAGGACGGCAGCCACCTATGGCACGCTGGCTGATAATGCTGAACCTCAGTTCATTCCCATTGCTTTCTCCTCCTGAAGGTGCACTCAGAGGTTTTTAATCCCCCGGCAGAACAACACCACAGGTAGTCATGCTGTCAGAAGAATAGGGAGGTGGGGGGGAATCCTGATTAGGTATAGGAGAGCAAAGGGGTTTGTTCTAACCAAAGGATGGGATGCTTATACAATGCTCCTGTGGCCTTTCACAGACTGGCTGGCTGGCTCTTGGGGGGGGTCTGCTCTAACGAACAAGACTGAAAGTGAAGGGCTGCTTTCAAAATAGGGGAGAGGCATCCTGTGTGGGAAGGGTCTGCCCCAGGGCTCACGGCGGGGCAATGCCGTTTGGTCCCTGTAGATCAGGGATCACCAACTACATTTGTCCAAGGAGCGGAGCGCATAAAGCTGAGCAGACTCTTCACGCTAACGAAGGATCACTTCTAGGCTTCTGCCTCTCTGTTGGACTCTGTCGCAGCGGGGCTACTGCTGCAGAGCGCATAGAGAGGCAAAGTCACGGCCATCTACTTCCGGACCTTATTTTGGAAAAATTATTTATTGAAGTCAATGGCGAGAGAAAGATTATCTTTCGATCCTGTTTGAATTGTGCCACGAATTACACGTATGATGTTTGTCAATCTAAAAGATAATTTTGCAAGTCAAAACAATTAAAATCTGTGAAGTAACACATTTGTTTGTGTGAAACGCTCAATGAACTACATCTCTGGTCTCGCAGAACAACACACGTCACCAAGATGGCCGTCACTACTGTCTTGTCAACAAAACGATAGATTACCCTCACTATCACCACAAACACGTCCAGAAGAATGTCATGCAAAGCTGCCTGTGCATTCTCTCTGAACTGCCTGGTCTTTTTAATGTTTAATGTAAACCATTTGTGCAGATAGCACGAAGTAGAAAAGATCGCAGATGCTAATGTAGCGTGAGCGTTAGCATTTCTCCGCCGGGGGCATCCGGGCTTAAACTGTGTATTATAGAATGAAAATAGCACCTATTACAAGAATTGTAGCCAAAGTCGCTTCACAGCAGTTCAATAGACAGATTAGTATAACATGACAGGATAAAAGCAATGTAGAGGAGCAGCTACATTTCAACACATATATCCACGAAGATTAATACACGAAGACTCCGTGTTGACTTGGACTCTTCTTAGGTGACTCGGACTTGGACTCCGACTCGAATACAGGTAATGATGACTCGGACTCGACTCGGACACTCCTTAGGTGACTCGGACTTGGACTTGGACTCGGACTTGAACACAGGTATTGATGACTCGACTCGGACACTCCTTGGGTGACTCGGACTTGAACTCGGACTCGACTACGACTCTCCCTTGGACTCGGACTCGAAGAGTGGTGACTCGAGAGTGACTTGGACTTGTGAATTGGTGACTTGACTACAACACTGCAATGTAGATACTTGAGAGAAACAGCTGGAAACAACACTGGGAAGAACATGTTGGAACTGGAAGTGTTGACTTTGTTTTACAATATACATTGCATATATAGTCCTATACTTATATATAATGAAACTAATAATGAAAATAGTACCAATAATACTACAAATACTACTGAAAACACATGCTTACAGGCTGCAGGAGCCCTGCTTTCTTTGCCATGGAGCATGGACCAGTGGCCAGAGCCGACCTGACCCATTAAGCGACATAAGCGGCCGCTTAGGGCCCCGCAGCCACTAAGGGGCCCCCTAGCAACAACAAAAAGAATACAAAAATATCAGTACACCGTCGCCGTGATAAGTATGTTTAATTAATTGTGTTAATATGCCTAGATTGCCTACTCTCAAAGTCATGTATTATATTATTGAGTCAATAATATAATACATTAACCGTGCTTTACCTGAACCTCATCATGACACTAGAGAGGACGGCAGGATTGTAATTTCCAGCGTTCAGTGAATGCAACAGAGGCAAGACACCAGACCAACCAGAGAGTTGAATGGAAATAAACATCTGTCTTATTGGCTGACAGGTACCTATCCTGTGAGCTGTGACACTGTTTAAAATAAACTGTCAGTCGGACTCAGAGTTTTTGAAGATGGACATAAGAAATTGTTTTCTTAAAAAAGACGAACATTCTCAAGTGGTGGCTCACACAACAACCCCAGAGCCACCACTTGAGCCAGGTAAACAAGGTGTGTAAATGTCAGTAAACTTCCAAGTTATGCGAACATGTAAGCAAAGCATACATTACAGCTACGTTGACGTTACTTTGAATCGTTGACGTTACTTTGAATAGCTAGCCAGATATATTAAATAAACACTTTGTCATAAAATCTAAATGTAATGTTTTTTAGCGTTACCTGGTGATTTAAAAGAAAGCTCTCTGGGAAATGTTGACTTACTGTTCGACATGAAGCTAGAAGCTACCTTACAGTACACAGTTGATCCGGAGTCCTGTCAGTTAAAGTGTTTCATAGTTAGTTTAGCTAAGCATCAACCTAGCACTGAAATATATGGATGTTATGTGACAGTATTTCTGAGAAAAAGCCAGCTGAAATGGTGGCATAGTTGCCACTGCTTTACGTATCGACAGCATGTTTTGAAAGTATTTGCAGCAGTACATGTGGCTGTTTGGCCACTGACGTGGCCATAACAACACCTGAATTTAAATGTGAAACCTCTTTTTGTGACAGATTTTTGCATGAAATTATAATTCTTCTGCATTATATTCCTATTGACAGCTAGTTTCTATGTGAACATTATGAGATGGACAGCCAGAGAGAATAAATGAAAAACAATTATGAAATACTATATGACAAAACAAGAATACAGTTTAAGTGATTTATAAAATATCCATAAAGAAAAATCTGTTTACAGTTAAGTTTCATATGGGTGTTGAGAGATGTATCCATAGATCTCTTAATGTTGCTCTCAAAGTGCACCAGATTGATGCTTTTAACTTAAATATTTTTAAAAATATCTTCCTGGGGGAGCATGCCCCCGGACCCCACAAGAGGATGTTAGGTCCACGGTGTTTACATGCTTATTTATACAATGTGTTCTTATGCTAACATCATAAGACAAAAGTTGGTTCCGTGTTGTGTGTAGTGTAGGGATGTGCATCTCCATCACTGAGGCCGATGCGATGCGCATCTCGATACGTAGCCACGATACGATACATTAACGATACATTTGAAACACCAGGCGATGCGATACGATATGATTCACCCCTGTTGCGAGACAGTTCGATACGATTTGATTCAACATTATGCGATTCGGTGCGATACGATGCGATTCAACACGATGCAAAAATAATGATACTTCAATATGGTACGACATAGGATTTTTGTTGTATTCCTTATATGCAGCAAATCATACATTAACAAAAAAGTGCTTTACATATTTGGTACTGCACATCCCATCATGCCGTTTATTTTTTTACTTTTAAAAGCTCTCCAGAGTACAGTACAATTGTATAACACCTCACAGTTAAACAATGTAAGGATGCATTGCTCATGATTAACAATGTGCAAATAACAGCTACCATATATAGTGCAATGCCCATACAGCTGCCAGCCTGATGTGCTGAACACTCATCCATAGGCTGACTCACCAGTGAGCAGAAAGCAGTGGGTTCTATATGAACAATACAGAATACAAATAACCTTTCACAAACAGCTATTTCATAACTGCTTACAGTAAGGAAGACATTTAAATTATTATTGGCCGTCACAGGCTGCTGTAAACTAAACACCACTCTCTCTGACAGGAACACCTCACTGAGTGATTTAACTCATATGTCTAACTTTCAGGTTTCTCTTTTCAGCCGCAGACCCCATGTCGCCTCTTTATGTGCGTCGCTAAGTTCCTCATACTACGTGTGTACTTTAAAGCGGCTCGGCATCGTTAACAATTTGCGAGCGATTTTTCAAGTTGACCGTCTGTAGTATATAGTGTCGCGCACATATACCATCAGGACGTTACTGATGGGGTGCGCCTGCGGAGTGATACTGTGTGTATGCAAGCCCGCATCTAGGACAGATCTATGTATCATGGCTGTAGACCTGTTAAGTAATAAAGATACCTCATACAAAGGTCTACGGATACCTTATTACTCTCCATGACCTGCGGTCAACTATATAGCATAAAGGAATATTACACCGTCTTTCTTGAACAATCCGAAGTGTTGCCAAACGTTTGATTTGTAGGTATTTTTCGGTGCGCTGCGTTTCTCTTTCTCCTCAACTTCCGTGTGTGTTGATAACTGAGACTCTCAGCCTCCGTAGTGGCGAAGCAAATATCAAAGATCGTCTCTGCTGAGCGTTGACAAGATGAGGGGATTTTGAATCGGTTTTTTACCGATGCAAAGACGCTACGCATCGATGCATCGATGCATCGCGAGTTCAACCCGGTTCAACCCAACCTGTAGCGGATGTGCACTCTTTCAACCGGTGCACTCGCATCTTGAACGTTTATGCCGGTGCACCGATGCGAATCGGTGAATCTTAACATCTCTAGTGTAGTGAGAACGCGCTAGAGTGAGGGGGCCCCCAAGCCAAAGCTCGCTTAGGGACACCAAAAGTCTAGGGCCGGCCCTGCCAGTGGCTGTTGTATTTAGAATGTCATTATAGTTTAATTTAGCTCATTCATAAACATACAGTTCTATTATTATTAAAAGTGATTTTATCTTGTGAGGTAAAGATAATGACTTTAAGATACTGACAAAAAAACATATTTATATACAATAATAAACAATACCAAACATTTTTTTTTCTGCTGTAAAATAATTGAGTGACAAAATGAGCCTTTCAGTTTGAGCTCAGGAATTGTAATCAAGTCCTAAGGTGAGAGGCCGGCCTCGGGTGTGAGGTCATCATTAGATATCACCATCATCAGCTCATCAGATGGAGCTATACAGCACACTCAGGTAATGCTGCATTCATCCTGGGGCTGAGCTCACATCAGGCACATCGTCTCTCCCCACACAAACGCCTGCACATGATTCACGCTGTCAGAAAGCCTGAATGAAATGATGTGGTATTGATCAGCAATGATTCATGATATATGCAAACCACATCTAAACCAGAGTTGCACTCATTTTTCCTGCTTCACTCTCAGACAGTTCAGTTTGCATCCATGTGATGAAGATTAATAGCGTTGCTTTTGCCTGGCAGGGACAGAAGATGGGGCTGGTGCTCTTCAAGAAATAACCCCAGCCTCGCCAGGCTCTTTCTGCTTTCCTGCAGAGTTTGCAATAGTATGTAATTGTTTTTTTGCCCATAGCATTCAATCAAATCCTATCAGAGTATCTGACAGGCATTAACAGTCTACAGACTCTAACCGGCTGGCTTTTGGAAAAGACGCGGTGCCTGACTTCGGGGGGAAAAAACTGCAGATAACTGCAGGAGACCTGAGGGTGCTGCCAATTATACAGCAAGCGTCCTACCTGTCCGCACATAATGAATGGGACAATGGATGCATACTTATAATTATACTTATAATTATGTTGTCTGCAACGCAAACATTTTCTGACCTTAAAATCCCTGGTACAGAACACTTCTCTAGAAGAAGTGGTGAGGGTATAACTTTTGTACCTGCTGCTCAGGTGGCTTGTGTTCATGTATTAGAACATTCCAGTTCACAAGTCAAGTCTAGTTTGAGACAAATATAATCAATCATTTATATAATCATTTAACTATAAACTGATGATACAAACTGTGAAGTCTCAAATTCTCCTTTATGGACTAAAGTTCAGAATCATTCCAGATATTCAAAATATCTGAATGAAAGCCTTCAGTTCTCTGATGTTTTGCCATACCTAGATAGAACCATAGGATTACATGTATTCTTTTATTTCTAAATAAAATAACTATGTCTGCCTGTTATTTATTGCTTTGGCTTTGATCTTACCTCCATGCACCTCACAGCTACACCACTCTGTGAACAATCTGTCTCCTGAAATGAACTCTAACTCCACATGACGTCTGGCAAAAGTAATCCAAGCATCCACGGCATATATCACCTCCAATCCAACTCCATCCCCTTTGGCCCAGCATCCCAAACTTTTCCCTTTTTCCTTTAATGCTTCTGAGTTATTCGAATGGATATAAATGTTTTTGCTGCACCGTTGAGCAGGGTGAAAAGTGGTGATGGGAATGGCTAGAAAAAAGAAAGAGAAAGCCTCTGGCAGAAGTAGCTGTGCTCTTTCCTCTCTGTTATGCTCACCGGTCAGTCTGAGAGCATGTATCTCTTTATCCCTGCAGTTGTATCAACATGACTGAAGAGTGAACTGTGCACCATGGAGGGCTCTGTGGGACCCACCTGGTTACCATCCTTATAAATGTGGCCTATGGAAAACTTCACACCTGGTGGCAATGCAAGCTCTGCTGAGCGTACATGACTGCGGTGAAAGTGGCCTTTCCTCTGAAGCATTTGTATCTGAAATGTGCTTGTGTCTCCCTTTATTTCTCTGTCACTGAACGAACCCATTGGGAGCAGGGAATGTGTGAGTGTGCGAAGGAGAACTTGACAAGGTACAGATTATGACTCGATCGAGCAGGGTAGATATGAATATGTTCATACACAAACAATACAGCACATGTCCCAATAAGGAGGCTGGGGCACTTTAGTTGACAAATCAAACAGATTATTCCCGCTCCCACAGGCCCTCTTCATACTGTCCTTCCTCTCTTGCATCTTTTACAACATGTCACCATGGACTGTCCTGAAAGATGATGGAAGATGCAAACCTTTTCTGAAGTGACACAGTCTTCCACACACTAATGCATTTCTATCACACGTTTAGCCTTGCTACACACTCATGGCTTCAGATAAGATGATGGTACACTGGAGAGGATGATGGATTTTAAAAAGAAGAAAACAGTCAATTATGTGTGATCCAGGAGAGAGGAAATACATTTAGAGAGAGGATGTGATTTACTCTAGGAAGTAGGCGAAGACAGTCTAGACTACCTGCTTGACCTGATACATATGAATGAATCAGAAGTGTGTGCTCGGCCTTCAGCCCTCAGCAGAAAAGACGATGTTCCAGTCTTATCGAAGGTCTGCTGCGGGATTCATAAATAAGTCTCTCTTTAGATTCACAGAACTACAGAGCGTTGACTCTTTTAAAGTTACATGAAATCCCCCATGCTAAAATCTTTACTGAAAATGTTAAGATTCAAAGGCTTTATTGTCATATGCACAGTAGCTACAGTGCTGACATGGGAGTGGGAATCGGAAAGGCCCCCTATTAGAGTATTTCTCAACAATATATTATAGATCTCAGATGTATACAGAACATGTCTCTGATTGGCTGAAACACCAAACAGATCATTGCAGCATCCCATAATCCAGGCCCGGCTCCAGGATGAAATGACTGAGGGGGCTGTTAAAAAATCCGAGGGGGCGATTTTTTTTCTCTCTAACAACAACGAAAAATACTGGCAATTTTTCATTCTCACTGCTCTACAATCTCTTTGCTTCTTTATATGTATTCCGGATTGACCCCTCTCATTCTGTTCTGTTCTTACAGACTAAAATTGATTTCCTCCATTTATAAATTGGCTCTGTAATTATACCATAACCTTTTCTCCTCTACCCCTTAACTCGTCTTCCTATACAGATGTTACTTACTTACTATCTATCTAGAAAAATGTATCTGGTTGATTTTTTATTTCCAGGATTGAATGTTCAGACCAAGGCCTAAAACCTGGCATTTCATAAGAAAGTGACTAATATATAAACCAAATGTAATATTGGATAAAACACTACACCAAATGGACAGACACAGGTAAAGTCCCCTGGTTTGTCTCTCGATCACCCCTGATCGAGAGACAAACCAGCCCAACCTTTTTTAAACTGAGAGCTACTTTTAAAGTTGCCAGTCTGCCGAGATCGACCAGTCCAAATAGAGAGGCGTAGCCATTACTGACAGCCTACTGCCAGGTAAATACACACTTCTACTTGTATAAAACTGACCTTTGTACGATGAATACTTCATGAAATACTGCAGATCCTTTATCTTACCTCTTTCTAATCTACACACATACAAGTATTTAACTGAAGTCACACAACAGTGTTGTTGATACAGAGTTGGAGTTTATTCACAAGTCACTACTGTCACGTTTGTAGTTTTATTGTGTAAAGTGTTCACCCCCGTTTCCTGCCTGTCTGCTTTCTGTCTGTTTCCCTCCCTGATTACCCGATTGTGTTCACCTGTTGTCCTTGTGTTTCTCCTCCCCTGTCCAGCTGTGTCTTGTTCGGTGATTACCCTTCTGTGTATTTAGTCTAGTCTTCCCCTGTGTTCCATGTCGGTTCATTGTTTCCCCTCCATGTCATTCCACGGTCTGTGTTCCTTGTGCTGCTCGTTGGTGTTGGATATTTTGGATTCTGCCTTGTTTTTGCCACAGCTTTATTATTTAATAAAGCTCGCTTTTCGCTATTCTGCATTTGAGTCCTACCTGCTCACCCAGTCGTAACAGAATGAACCGACCACATGGACTCAGCAGATTTTAATGTTTTGGCCCCACAGGCGGAATGTCTTGGGTACTCTCTGGAGTACATTTTTTACACCTGGAAGAACGCCTCATCTAGACGGGGTAAAGAGGCTGCTTTGAAGGAGGCACGCCGGGAGGTTGCTCGCAAGCCCTGGCTCAGGAGCTTGTTGCCTGAGTGGCTACAAACCTTTACAAGTAGCCCTGAAGAATTGTCACAAGCTTATAACCCTTTCCTGGGATCCGACTACTGTCCTGTTGAAGGTCCACAGAGTCTCCAAAAAGCCTCTAGGAGACGCAGGGCCAGGATTCCAGCCCGTGCTCCAACAGCCATGGTCCCGGCTTCAGTTCCGGTTTCCACAGCCATGGATCCATGTACTAGTACCGGCCCGCAGAGCTATGTTTCCTTGCTCGATTACCTGGCCCACACAGCCATGGTCCAGGCATCTGTTCCGGTTCCAGCGGCTCCAGTTCCAACCTCAGACCTTTTCTCAGGAACCCGTCTGGCGTTTGGAGGTCCACGGAGCCTCCAAAAGGTCTCTGGAAGATGCAAGGCCAGGATTCCAGCCCGTACTCCAGCGGCTCCGGCTCCAGTGCCGGTCCCAGCAGCCATGGTTCCGTCCCCAGTTCTGGCCCCAGCGGCCATGGTTCCGGCCCTGGTTCCGGCCTCAGCAACCATGGTTACAGCCCCAGTTCTGGCCCCAGCAGCCATGGTTCCGGCCCCAGTCCTGGTCCCAGCTGCCATAGTCCCTTCCCTAGTCCCTTCTCTAGTCCCTTCCCTAGTCCCTCCTCAGGTCACTTTCCTAGTCCCTTCTCTAGTCCCTTATCCAGTCCCACCTCTAGTCACTTCTCTAGTCCCATCTCTAGTCCCTACTCAAGTCCCTTCTCTAGTCCCTTCTCTAGTCCCTTTACTAGTCCCTTCTCTAGTCCCATCTCCAGTTCCCTCTCCAGTCCCCTCTCGAGTCACCTCTCGAGTTCCATCTCTAGTCCCTACTCAAGTCCCGCCTCTAGTCAATTCCCTAGTCCCTCCTCTAGTCACTTCTCGAGTTCCCTCTCGAGGTCCCTCCTTTAGTCCCTCCTCTAGTCCCCTCTCTAGTCCCTCCTCGAGTCCCCTCTCTAGTTCCCCTCTCAAGTCCCCTCTCGAGTTCCCTCCTCTAGTTCCTCCTCTTGTTCCTCCTCTAGTCTCTCTTCTAGTCCCCTCTGGAGTTCCGTCTCTAGTTCCCCTCTCGAGTCACGTCTCAAGTCCCTACCCAATGTCCTGGTCTGTTGGAGGTTCCGCTGGGGGTCCTGCCAACTCCATGTCCTGTCCCGTTGGAGGCCCCGTCGACTACTCCTCTGCCGGGGGTCCTACCAATCGTATGTCTGTCCCGTTGGAGGTCCCGCCATCTACTCTCCTGCCGGGGGTCCTGCCAGCTTCTTGTCCTGTCTCGTTGGAGGTCCCGCCGTCTACTCTCCTGCCGGGGGTCCTGCCAATCCTATGTCCTGTGCCGTTGGAGGCCCCGCCGACTACTCTCCTGCCGGGGGTCCTGCCAACCCTTTGTCCCGTCCCGTTGGAGGCCCCGCCGACTGCTCTTCTGCCGGGGGTCCTGCCAGCTCCTTGTCCTGTCCCGTTGGAGGTCCCGCCGACTACTCTCCTGCCGGGGGTCCTGCCAACTACTCTTCTGCCGGGAGTCCTGCCAACCCTATGTCCTGTTCCTCTGGGGGTCCCGCCGACAACTCTTCTGCCGGGGGTCCTGCCAACCCCTTGTCCTGTTCCGTTGGAGGCCCCACCATCACCTGTCTCACCGGGGGTCCTGCCAACTACTGGTCCTCTTCCGTGGGGGATCCTGCCGAAGCCTGTCCCACTGGCTCCGGTTCCTGTTCGGCCGACACCGGGTCCTGCCTGGCCTCCGGAGCTGTCTGGTCTTCGCCCTCGAGCCCGGCCCCCTGAGAGCCACGGTCTTCTCCCTCGAGCCCGGCTGACTCTTCCTGCCGCTGCTTTTGCCCTCATGCACGGCCCCCTGAGTTTGCCCGCTGTGGCCTTCGCCCCTTTTTGAACTTTGCCTTGCCCCCAGGCCGTCCACCCGAGACCCCCTCCTTGGTCTCTGCCTTGCCCCCGGGCCTTCCGCCCGAGACCCCCTCCTTGGTCTCTGCCTTTCCCCCGGGCCGTCCGCCCGAGACCCGTCCTCCAGACCCCCTCCACCCACCCTTTCTTGGCCCTAGTTAGGTGTCCTCCCTCCGGTCCCCCTCCACCCACCCTGCTGGACCTTTTTTTGGGACGTCTGGGATCCGTCCCTTGAGGGGGGGGTTATGTCACGTTTGTAGTTTTATTGTGTAAAGTGTTCACCCCCGTTTCCTGCCTGTCTGCTTTCTGTCTGTTTCCCTCCCTGATTACCCGATTGTGTTCACCTGTTGTCCTTGTGTTTCTCCTCCCCTGTCCAGCTGTGTCTTGTTCTGTGATTACCCTTCTGTGTATTTAGTCTAGTCTTCCCCTGTGTTCCATGTCGGTTCATTGTTTCCCCTCCATGTCATTCCACGGTCTGTGTTCCTTGTGCTGCTCGTTGGTGTTGGATATTTTGGATTCTGCCTTGTTTTGCCACAGCTTTAATTTATTTAATAAAGCTCGCTTTTCGTTATTCTGCATTTGAGTCCTACCTGCTTCACCCATTCCTAACAACTACAGTGGGTAATGTTTTCAAGAAACTATGAACAGTGCTGCCACATATGACACAGGAAAAAAAGAAAAGACTCTGAACTCTTTCTTTGCCATTATATAAAAATAGTGTTGCTACAAAAGTATAAATTAGGCTTACTAATAAGACAACTCAGATATGAAGCTACTCAGGAATCTGCTGCCAAAGTGCAATAAAAAAGACAAAATCAATAGAATCAAACCCTTTTTTTGTTGCATTTTAGTAGAGTATAAAAAGAAATGCCTTTTAAAATAGGATGCAAGCAACACTAGTTTCTTAACCTGAATTGATAATAGACTATAATCAATTTAAGTTTGCATTCTTCTACCATTTTGTACAATAATTATAAGGAATAAGTTCAAAGAAACTAAAACGTACAGCTGATTAATAACGGTATCTAACCTGAGTTTTTATTATATCAAAAACCTGTTGAAATGCTTCTGTTATTTTTTACTGTCCCCCAAAAGCGCGTCGGCAGCCTCCAGGAAAGCTTATTACTAGTGCTGTCAAAATTATCGCGTTAACGGCGGTAATGAATTTTTTGAATTAATTGCGTTAAAATATTTAACGCATGTGCAGAATGGCCCGCCCCATACGTGCCACCAGTGGCAGCGCCAGGGTATGGCTGGGGTAGGCTACACCCATACCAAGAAATGGCTTAGCCCCACCATGAACAATGATGTTAAAGTAAGCAAAATAAAGTCTGCCAACTCGCGCGGAGTAAATTGCACAGACAGCAGTTAGTCAGATTGATTTCAGTAGCCACGGTTTTGAAAACTTTTGTCATGTAGTGATCGTCTTCTCAATAGAACATCTTTGATAACGGCGTGGTGTTGTTGCAGGAAGTCCCGACGGAGAATACTGTTGCTGTAGTACAGGGCAGAGCCATATAATAGTAATAATATGGCTCTGGTACAGGGGTGCACATAACTGGTATGCAGGTTATGTGCTTAATCTGAAATGCGTACCGTCACTTGTGTCACAAAGCGCATTTGCGTACCGACGTACTTGTGAAACTTTTCCAGAAGGCGGTTAGATCACCGGACGACAGAGTCGGTCTCCGTGTGCACACAGACAGGGTGTTAACGTCGGTCTGTACAACGGAATTGTGCCAAAACTACGCCAACCGGCTGCAGAGGGAGACTCCCCCCTTCACTGGAGAGCTGCGCTAAAACAGCTGATCACAACGTTCACACACTGTGGTCACGAAGTATTCCACTAGCCGCCGCCGCCCCCCCTTCTGTCGACTTTCCTGAAGTAGCCTACTCCCCCGTTGATATCAACACGTAATGAATTAAGACCCCACGGTTTGATGATTGATAGGTGTGTGGGCTGTCTTTCATTTTGACACACAGAACAATGTTATAATAAACATAGATACTGTGTTAAATGGATATATCCGCCATCTTTCATTTATCTTTCCATTCCCACAACAATATACATAAATAAATGGCATATTTTGGACATAGTTCGAATGGTGATTAATCATGATTAATTATTTTTTAAGCTGTGATTAATCTGATTAAAATGTTTAATCGTTTGACAGCCCTACTTATTACACAACTTCGCCGTCTTTGAAAGACTTCATGTGTTTCGCAAGAACGTGACTGA
Organism: Pseudochaenichthys georgianus; assembly: GCF_902827115.2. NCBI lineage: Eukaryota > Metazoa > Chordata > Actinopteri > Perciformes > Channichthyidae > Pseudochaenichthys > Pseudochaenichthys georgianus. The sequence goes on from NC_047516.1 coordinate 38,677,002, forward strand.
CACGTTAAGATGCTATGGTAGCAGCCTTGCTCTTGTTGGGCGGGTGAAAATGGACTGCTGTGCATTTAGCTGTCCTTTCAGGCCCCTCCCCTTTTGGGACCGTAGGGCAGAATAGACCCTTTTACAGCCGACGTCATCAAAAAGTTGCGCGCGCATGTGGGCAACGGAAGTGGTGTTGTTTTCCAGCAGTTCTAAATGACAAAGACGAGGTAGCAACTGGTTAGCAAGCATTTACAAACTGTACCCAGCATCAACATGTCTGGTTGTTGCGTATACGGTTGTACGAATCGCTATTCCACCGGCGGACTAATGTTTTATAGGATTCCGAGAAGACCACGACCATTCCAAAGCAACCAGCGGCGTCTGTGGCTGCAGGCGATTAAACGTGTGGACTGGAATGAGGACATAATCAAAAATGCTCGCGTCTGCAGCGCCCACTTTATATCAGGTAATGAGGTTATCTAGCCTACTCTTTGATTTGACGGGAAAGCCTTGTTTACATTAGTGATTGTCTGTATGATGTAGAACAATAATCAAATGCAGCTAAAGTTTGATAAGCTGGCGTTAGATTTGCCTAGTAGCTTGCTAGGCTAAACAAACGTGTTTGTGTTTTATTTTTGCAGGCGAGGCATCATTGGACTCTAGTAGTCCTGATGTTGTGCCATCTGTGTTCATGTACACAAAACAAAGCCAGAACCCAAATGCAAAGATGGACAGGTAAGATTAGAGTTGCCCTCCTCTCAGTCGTTTTATGTTTTGTTTTCCTCTCTTGCATAAGCTTTGGTGCCTACAGCTGCTGTTTTGAGATATGGATGAGTCTAACTATACTTTTCTGCTGTTACTGTAGGTACCATAGGAAAAGGAGGAGAGCTGACACTGCAGCAAATCAACGTGTTAATTCTGAAACTCCAGAACAAGAATGCAGCATGGATCATTGTTCTGGTATGAATATATTTATGAATATTTCATCTTACAATTAACTGATTGATTGTCAGGGTTCCCACCCTCACTGAAAGAGTTGCTCCTAGTGTGTGTGTGCTCCTGCCAGGCCCACTGCTCCAATGGCTATGTATGTCTGTGTGTGACGTGTACACTGGCCCCTGATGGGTCAAATGCAGAGGAAACATCTCCCCCTGGGATCAATAATGTATCTTCTCTTCTGTCATGGAAAAGTTTTGAAAATGCATTGGTAAAAATGTGTGAGAACCCCTGAATTGTGAACTTGTTTGCATTGGTTGCAGCACATGCTAATTTTTCACTTTTCTATATTAAAGCTGAAGAGGATATCCCAGTTCCAAAGAGAGAGTACGATGATCTGAACATGAGATACAGTCAACTTCAGGAGGAAGATGTCAACCTGCGACAGGAGTTTGACACACTACGAGCAGAAAATGTAAAGCTGAAAGAGGAGCTGCAAAAATCTACATTCTCCTACACCACTGTTATGTGCAACATTGGACAATTGATTTTTCTCACAGGACTGACCTCTGTGGTTTTTGAGTGGCTGATTACAAAAATGATGGGCAGCGTAGAAATAATTCACAACAAACTTAAAGTAGAGGACCACCTATTGATTGTGTTGATGAAATTAAGGTTGGGCCTATGTAATACCGACTTGGCTTATAGATTTCAGGTATCAAAAAACACCTTATCGAATATTTTGCGGAGCTGGGTCCCTGCTATGGCCTTGGTCCTCAAGCCACTCATTGAATGGCCAAGTAAGGGTGCAGTACTTAAACATATGCCAAAAATATTCAAGCGCAACTTTAGAAGATGCCGGTGCATAATAGATTGCACAGACATTTTCATAGCTAGACCCAGTAATCTGACTTCCAGGGCCCAGACATGGTCAAACTATAAACACAACAACACCATTAAATATTTGATCGGCATCACTCCAGCTGGTGCAATTTCATTTCTGTCTCCTGGGTGGGGTGGACGGGTTTCAGACAAGCAGATCACTAAGGAGTCAGGTTTCCTCTAACTTTTGGAGCCTAGGAATGAGGTTTTAGCAGACAGAGGATTTCTCATCAGAGACGAGCTTGCAGCCTATGGGGCAACCCTTCGTATCCCTCATTTCACAAAAGGAAAGAAGCGGCTTTCTGCACAGGAAGTGGACACATCTAGACAACTTTCTCGTGTGAGGATCCATGTAGAGCGAGTTATTGGTCGGTGGAAAAACTTTAAGATTTTACAAACAGTTATTCCTTTGTCGCAGGTTGACATACTAGATGATGTTGTTATTGTATGTGGTGCCCTCACAAACCTCTGTAAGAGTGTTGTTCCCAAATGAGTTACACATAACCATGTATGTACATTTGTAAAACATGTATATAGGCCTACTGGACTTAAAACATTTTAATAAACCTCCCCACATTGGCTACCACTGGTGTGTCTAATGGTCCTTTCCCCCCCAGATTATCTCAACAATTCAGAGTGCAGTATCACATTTATTTGTAATGGTGTTACTAACAGAGTTTCATTCCTTTAAAGTGCCACTAAACATTAACAACATGGAAAGTAGGAGTATGTACAATATATTAGAATCAAACTGGTTCTGTATGTTGTAAACCGTAAATAATAATTTTAGGTCGCAAATTATCTCTATGGATACATATATAGCATTACAGAATAAAACTTAAAATATCTTGTTGCACTGAAGTGTTTTTCATCTCTGCATCACCAAGTAACACCTTTCTCAGGCTACATTATGGTGTCAAAACACTGAGGAGAAATCCTGAGAATTAATTAAATGCACTATGGCAAAAGGAAACTTATCTAGGCTCTGTCAACTATTACATGCCTCTGGGTGTGTTACTATTCTTCCTAGCAGATGTTGAAGCTGCTGGAAGTTGCCTGCCAAGCCTCTTTGGTTTGTGGAAGCTGATTTCCCTCAATGGAGCTGGTCTGACTTCTTTCCTGCTGATGTCTTTCCACATGCACACTCCAGAAGTAACCGCTGCTTTCTCTGTCCTTCCCATCCTAACATAGAGCTCAACTTTGAATAATATTGCAGCTGCATGGCTGCAGCATGATCCAAGCCTGACATTTCACAAAATCATAATAAACATACTGGGCTTGAAAGTAACATTTGCTCTCAGACAAATCTCGGCTCTGGCTATGAAGTAGTTAAACATCTAACTTACTAGACATGTGAGTAAGTATCCTAAGCTTAATCAGGTTTTGAATGTAACTGAATGATATTAGCTGCTGACATTTTGAACCCTGTTGTCACTGTGTTGTTGTTCATGAAAATGTTAGTTTCGAACCCTGGTTATGATGAGAAAGTTACAGGGCAAAGCATACGATTTTTGATATTGAAAGGAGAGTAATAGCCAGCTGAAAGGACAGTAACACACCCCTGAACTGTTACCTACAAACCCACAACACCAAATAATAGGCTGTGAGGACGTAGTTTTCTCGTTGGTTGATTATAACCCAAGCCTCATACATCGTTGTCTTGTGTCCTTGTCTTTGACTAGGGAGAATTTCTGATCTCAAAATACAAAACTCTGAGTCTATGTCATGGTATTTGAAGTTCTGTACATGACCACAGACAACGTACTCGTAAGCATCCAGTGATTTATAGGCTCGTAATTTCTCTCTGGTGTACACGCTCGGTTTCTCAATTAAATAGGTATATCTGGCCACTGTATATTCGGCCACTTGCTAACGTCTTCAACCCACTCATCAATAGAACACGGATCTGGAAGTCGGACACCATTTGTCAAAGTCAACTTGTTAAGGTAACATTCACGATCTTTAGTTGATAATCCCCTTGCGTAGCTTGACAAGCTGTTTATCTCTGCCATCCTTCTGTTGCCACTATGCGCGCGCATACGTGCTACGTCATCATTGTGTACAAACACAAAAAGGGTCTATTAGGAGGGAATTCTGTCTCGTAGCGTTTGTGCACTGTTTTGAAATGCCGCTCCTAAATGACCCTTCTTCGATAAAGCCACGCTCGCATTGCAGATGAGACAGATGGACTTTGAATTGGAATAGATACAGAAATAATCATCCTCCCACTCGGAGTGAAAATTATATATTTTGGGCTGTTTTTGCTTCTGCCATAATTGCGGTCTTGTGTGTGTGCGGACTGTCACTCCTGTTGCCACGGACAACGTCAGCGAACTAGTGCACTGCCCACTGCCCACCAGCCACGCCCGACTCATTGGGTCACGCCGGCCAATCACAAAGCTTTGATGCGTTCAAGTGCATTATTCTGGCACAGGAAGATTATGTTAATAAAACAGAATATTGTTGTTCTACACATCTCACGATCGACTGGGAATCTCCCCGTTGTCGACCGGTCGATCACGATCGACTGCTTGGGCACCCCTGAGTCTAACTGCCATGAGAAAAATCAAATCAATGTTCCACAATCCGCCACTAGATGTCGCTCATTGTACCAATACGGTTTATATAATACAGATTACCACAACAGAGCTGTGCAAATGAATTTCCCCCTGGAGACAATAGAGAACCGCAGTGACGTGTCCTAAAACCCGGACGTAAGTTAGCATTTTTACCACGTCCGGTTCCTTCGATAAAAAGCAATGCAATTTCTCCATAGGATTTTGGAAAATAGCTCCAAATAAGGTCTGTGTTTGACACAAATTGAAGAGACAGATCACGTTTTGTTCTACAACATTAAATACATCAGCAGTGACCCCGCTGGTGATTTTTGAAGAGTTGACGTGTCTGAAAAACGATGGTTGTTAACGAGTGGCTGAATAGGACTACAGAAGTTGTCCAGGCCGTTTTACGTCATTACACCGAACACGTAAACACTCTAAGTTTGTTTGCCCTGTTCTGCTTGAAAGCAAGTCCCTGCCTCCTGCAAACTGTTCAAACAAACACATTTACAATCTGTATGTTTGAATATGGATCTTAAAGAGCCTGTGACAGCATCCCAACAACTGTTGTGCAATGAAATATTGGGCTACTAGTAATCTCGAACCGTCAGTTTAAAAAAGAAAAAGCGATACCGTTACGATAAATATCAATAATTTCGAACATCGCGTGGAAATTCCTTCGAGTCATTTTGAAGTTTTGGGGGAAGCCGGAAGTGACGTCAATGCGGGAACGCTTCGAGAGCCAAACACGGACAAAGTGTGTTGTCATGCGTAGAAATGGTGAATTACTGAGTTTAGGCACGTTAATAACGCTGTAATGAAGTTGACTACAGTATATTCATATGTGTCAGTGCTTTCATGTCAATTCGGCGAACATAAACATAAATGATCGTGGTGAAGATGATGATTACATTAGGATTAAAAATCGGGAGTGAGAGCTGCTGAATTTCCTCCCGTCAGATGTGATATAAAAACAAATCGATTATTTTTGTGGTTGTAAACTCAAGTGGATGAAACTACATTTATTAGTGCTTTCATGTCAATCCGGCGAACATATGATACATTAAATGATGAGTGAGGATGATGATTAAAAATCGTTTGTTTGAGCCGGTCTGCATTTCCTGATGAGAAAACAAACCGATGCTTTTTGTAGTTGTAGTACACCAACATGGATTAAACGTGTGTTTTTTTTACCACAATGTTGGGGAAATTAATGGATACAATGCACGGATTATTATTATTATTATTCCCACTCCGATCGGGACACTAGGTCCACCGTTTCCCCGCAGCGAGGCTCCCCCCGTTGACAGTTTACGTGGGCTGGGTGCAGTGGCGGACTGGCCATCGGGACGAATCCCGATGGGCCGGTACCGAAGTGGGCCGGTCGAACGCCCCCCCAGAACTACACCTGCTGGCTATTGTGTTTCGCAAAATGTTCTATGGGACGTCTCTACTGAACGTTTTCGTTTTTCCCACAATTAGAAGTTGCCATTATTAAACACATTGGTGTTATCAAATGTAAAACATATAATTAATAAATGGGTGAAAATCGCTTGTGTCCATAATGTGCAGCATTAATATATACCCACATGACAGCTCATTGTTACTTTGTAATTCTACTCCACGACAATTCAGAGGTTAACCTGGTATTTTACTCCACTGCATTTATTTGAGTTACTTTGCAGATTCTGATTAATGATGTGAAATATAAACAACCCTTAAATCAGACTTTAGTTACACCTGAGTAAAATTCAGGGAAGGTGATTGTCAAGTGCCAACAATCAGGAGAGATATTTGATAGTTGGTGCTTGAGAAGACTAAACATGTATCTGCAATTGACATGAATGGAAACAAGTAATAAAGTATATTCATTACTCGTTATTCTCTACTAATAGTTAATTAAAGACTGTACATTATGGCTATTTTGCACATCCCTTTCAAGATTTTCAAAGGTGTATTGACATATCACACACAACTACGGTGTAGTTATGCAATGAATGAAAAACTTGGGTCACAGGTTCCTCAACAGTGCATTACAAGACATCTATCAATATGTGTGTACCTCCACCATTAAACTGTCATATTCTGCACATTTCTTATTCTATCTACATTAGGGATGTGCATCTCCATCACTGAGGCCGATGCGATGCGCATCTCGATACGTTGCCACGATACGATACATTAACGATACATTTGAAACACCAGGCGATGCGATACGATACGATTCACCCCTGTTGCGATACAGTTCGATACGATTTGATTCAACATTATGCGATTCGGTGCGATACGATGCGATTCAACACGATGCAAAAATAATGATACTTCAATATGGTACGACAGAGGATTTTTGTTTTATTCCTTATATGCAGCAAATCATACATTAACAAAAAAGTGCTTTACATATTTTGTACTGCACATCCCATCATGCCGTTTATTTTTGTACCTTTAAAAGCTGTAGGCTACAGTACAATTGTATAACACCTCACAGTTAAACAATGTAAGGATGCATTGCTCATGATTAACAATGTGCAAATAACAGCTACCATATATAGTGCAATGCCCATACAGCTGCCAGCCTGATGTGCTTAACACTCATAGGCTACCTCACCAGTGAGCAGAAAGCAGTGGGTTCTATAACAATAAAGAATACAAATAACCTTTCTCAAACAGGTATTTCATAACTGCTTACAGTGAGGAAGACATTTAAATTATTATTGGCCGTCACAGGCTGCTGTAAACTAAACACCACTCTCCCTGACAGAACACCTCACTGAGTGATTTAACTCATGTCTAACTTTCAGGTTTCTCTTTTCAGCCGCAGACCCCATGTCGCCTCTTTATGTGCGTCGCTAAGTTCCTCGTACTACGTGTGTACTTTAAAGCGGCTCGGCATCGTTAACAATTTGCGAGCGATTTTTCAAGTTGACCGTCTGTAGTATATAGTGCCGCGCACATATACCATCAGGACGTTACTGATGGGGTGCGGCTGCGGAGTGATACTGTGTGTATGCAAGCCCGCATCTAGGACGGATCTATGTATCATGGCTGTAGACCTGTTAAGTAATAAAGATACCTCATACAAAGGTCTACGGATACCTTATTACTCTCCATGACCTGCGGTCAACTATATAGCATAAAGGATTATTACACCGCCTTTCTTGAACAATCCGAAGTGTTGCCAAACGTTTGATTTGTAGGTATTTTTCGGTGCGCTGTGTTTCTCTTTCTCCTCAACTTCCGTGTGTGTTAGAGATGGGCGAGTCATGATTCATCCGGATCATTAACCCGGATCTTAGTAATGAGCCGGTCGTGACGAGTCTCCCTCTCGATTAACCCGAGTCCTTTGAGTCCTACACCTGATGTGACGTAACAATTAAAACTATAAATTGCGTCACTCTTTACTCTCTTTATAACGTGTACAATCACATTACAACGTTGTTGTATCCAGAGATCCAGCAGACTCGTCGCCATGCACGAATCAACAGCAAATTCAGCCCCTCCTCCGGCTCCCGCGAGAGTCCCGTGAGCCGTGAGTGAGCCGTGAGTCGTTGGACTCGCGGGAGCCGTGAGTGAGCCGTGAGCCGTGAGTGAACCGTGAGTCCGCAAATCTCTGAGTCTGCTGCGACTCGTCGAGGGAGCCGTGGGACTCGCGGGAGCCGTGCGAGCCGGAGGAGGGGCTGAGTCTGCTGTAGATTCGTGCATGGGGACGAGTCTGCTGGATCTCTGGATCTGCTGCCTGCTATATGTTACGGCTCTGAGTCCTCGTAGGCTACTGGTCTCTCTCGATCATTGACCTGGATTCACGGATCCCGCGATTTTTCCGGCTCTAAATTAAGTTTCAGTGTAGACTTCTGACAAAATGGTCATGTTGTGCAACAGTCTCCTGTAATAATATCTGCATTTCCAATAAGGATCTTACTTGGAAACTCGTTTATTTTGAACATGGCACACAAAAAGAAACAAATGATAGAAAATTGCAAAACAGTTAGAATATATAAAATGTAATTATACAATTATTATTATTATTATTATTATTATTATTAAATGAAAACACAATTGTGCAAAAGTAGCTTAAGTACAGGAACATATTAAAATAACTATATACATATAATGCAAAACACTTATTTTTTAAAATGCACACACACACACATGTTTTATTAAAGCAAAAGACACTGTGTAGCGGAGGTTAATGTAACGTTAGTTTAATATGCTGGTTAAATGCAACAACTTTTCGGTTTCACCGGTAGGATTTCTACGGTCTTGGTCATGCTGACTCATATGACTCAAATGACTCAAATGACTCGTATGATCCGGATCTCTTCAATGATTGACTCAGAAGACTCCGAGTCCATAAAATGATCCGGATTTGCCATCTCTAGTGTGTGTTGATAACTGAGACTCTCGGCCTCCGTAGTGGCGAAGCAAATATCAAAGATCGTCTCTGCTGAGCGTTGACAAGATGAGGGGATTTTATATGAATGAATCGGTTTTTTACCGATGCAAAGACGCTACGCAATCGATGCATCGCGAGTTCAACCCGGTTCAACCCAAACTGTAGCCGATGTGCACTCTTTCAACCGGTGCACTCGCATCTTGAACGTTTATGCCGGTGCACCGATGCGAATCGGTGAATCTTAACATCTCTAGTACCTACACTTTCTACAGTGTAACCTGAGACCAGGGCCGGCCCGTTGCACTGGCATTATAGATGTTCGCCTAGGGCGCCAGATCTGTGGAGGCGCTGCGCTGACAGCTCTGGGAGGGAAAACAAATGTTTTGACCGTTGGTGCTGCTCATCCTAATTTTCGGCCTTGATGTAACAACATTCATAATTAAGTAAATGTAACACCCTTTTCATCCCAGTTACACGTTTCATTCGCCCTGTACGATGGGCGCTGCAAGTGATGGAAATGGGGGATGTTGGCTTATCTGGCACCCGCAGCTCACAGCCAAAGTGCGCGTGAGCGAGGGAGAAAGGGAGGGTGCACTGGAACCGGCGCTGTTGTTATTAGCATCTGGTGCTAGCTGCTCAAACGGAAGAAGAAGATGTTTCTACAATGATGTGGAGGGAGAGTCCTCTCCAGTCAGACTGAGGCTGATAACTTCAGCTCAGTGAGGTAAAGGACTCTTGAGTGTTTAGATAGTTCACTTTAGTCTAAGATATCTCAGTGGGTCTCAAACGGTTTGATCACAATTTATGTAAACACATAAGGCACTCCTTTATAATTATTGGGATAAAACAGGTTTGAAATCATTCCAATGTATACTATAGGACAGTAAACCAGACATCGTTTTAAACTGGAGATAAACATTTTTTTTTTTTACCCTGCCCCTCAAAGAATCGGAATTGAGAACCGTTAAGAACCGGAATCGAAAAGTAGAATCGGAATCGTGGAAATTCAAACGATACCCAACCCTAGTTATTGGTGAGTAAATAACAGCGTGTTATTTTGAAAAGAATAACAAATTAGAAGGAAAAAAAGATTTAAAAAATACAGATTTCAGTATCCTGAGGCTCTGAGCCCCATTTATTTTCCTCACAGACGGAAACAAAAGTCCGAAATTATACGATTTAAAATAAAAGCAATAATTGTGGCTTGATATTGAGTAAGAACATGTTTTTATGAACCACACAGCTTCCGGTCTTCCACGACCCGACCGGAGAAAAAGACGTGCTGCAGCCTGCAGGCACGAAACACGTTACCAGTAGAAATACATTGCTTTTAAAATCGTGCTGTGCAACACGAAAAAAAGGGGCAAATCGTGATGGTGAACACGAATCAATAGATTAAAAATCGTGTTGGTGAACACGAAATGCCGTGAGACTGGGTTGAAACTATATACATGTCAAAATACAAAATAAATACAATAAGCTAAATGTTGCAGATAATGTTGTAAGTGAACAAATGCAATAGTCTATATATACATGTAAATAGAATAAGATAAACAACAGAATGTTCAATTACAAACTGTACAGTGAAACTAAATACTGTTATAAAAAAGTAAATGTAGTATATTTTGGTAAATGTTCTAAGAACACTGAAGTTGATGTACTGTATGTGTTTGTGATCCTTCTTGCATTGCTTCTACATGTCTCTCCCACTCAGCTCCTCTGGCCTCCTGCTGTGTTCGCAGCTGATCAACACACTGAAGATCTGCCACATCCTTTGGAGAGGCACACCGCTGCCTCTCGGACGCCGTGCAGCTGATTGAGGCCACGCTCCGGATCAGCAGAGCCTTAGTGCTGTGTGCACAGAACGCTCTCAGCCACTATGCTACTGCAAGACACATTATCAATATGTGTCCAACAAAATCGCTTACTACTTGAGATGTAGTGTGTGAGAAGTTGTTCTTCTGGTACAAAAAATGAAATAGACCACTCCACCAACACAAACATATGTTCTGTTTCCTCTCTGCAGGGGCAGGATAACTGTCAGACTGCAGCACAGAATCACTCCTGATCCTTTGAACAAGTGTAAACCAGCATCTCTCAGTGATGTGCAAACATGTTACAGCTAAAAACTGTTTGAACGTAACATTAATAACTTATCAGCACATTAAGTCAAATGTCATGCAGTGGATATGTTAGAGGTAAATTGCACTTAAGTGCTTAAGTGCTTCCATTTGATGCTACTCTATAATTTACTCCTCTTTGAGCCAGAGGTAGAAATCCTACCTTTATATGGCAACCATCATTATTTAGCAGTTTACTATTTTACATTAAAGATGCATTTTTTGGTAAAAACTAAATCTCTGTTTTAAAGTATGAAAACGTTTCAAACTGTTCAACTCTTCTCTCATGCACGCTAAACAAAAGCTGTGCTCTCCAACAGAAAACTGTCAGCAGCGCTAAACATGCTCATATGTATATGCCCTCACTGACAGGATGATGTATGAGCCATTAAGACACAGCCATACCATTAAACAGTGTCAAATTAGAGAGACAATAACAACGGGAGGCATGTGGGAGCAGCTCTACATGCTGCTCCATTAACCCCCCCCTCCTCCTCGATGTGCTCCGATCCACAAGCTGTTGCTAAGCTACAAAAGCCAAGAAAGCAGGAGAGAGAGTGTGGCAGAGGCGGTGAGGAGCATTGTTCTAAAGTCTCATCCTGATGTGTCAGACATTTCATGTACATACAATGTGTCTAATACCAGAGAAAAAACATAAAGGCCTATCTTAGCATTTGGAGAGTAATACAGTTACTATTTCAATCAGAAGTGGGGGACATTAGGAATTCTCTGAGGCACACATTTAAAATGTCCTGTGAGAGATGATTGCAGTGACATTTTCAGCAAGCTAACAAACATCCTGTTCTCTGTAGTTTAGCTTGACTCACAACTCTTACAAAAGGTTCAAACAACTTCTCCTTTTAAGGCACCAAGGTTAATGTCTACAAATAATCCAACCCAGTCTCACGGCATTTCGTGTTATAGTCACGACATGTAATATATTGATTCGTGTTCACCAACACGATTTTCCTCTTTTTTTCGTTTCCTTTGTCCATTTTTGATTTCATATTTTCCACAAGAAAACAATTTGCGGTTTCAAATTATAAAGGCCAAGTCTCTCTTTATAGATTTCAAAGTGAACCTGGAGATTTGTTTTTCACCACGCTTTTCGACATTCTCTTTTTTCTGTTCTCACGGTCATGGCCTTTCTCCATGGAGATATTTTCTTGCCAGACACTTCCTTTACCTTATTTGGAGCAATGTCATCTATAACATTTTTAATTTTTGAATTAAAATGATCTACTAGCTCATTTACTGAGATGTTAGCAGGGGCAAGTGTGGAAGAAAAATTCTGAGTAAATATTTCCCTAGTATTTTCAGTTAAACATCGCTTTTTGGTTACCTCTTTTTGAACATTTTTGTGAACAGAAATAGAGCTCTCAAAGAAAACACAGGAATGGTCAGAGAGTGCAACATCAGTCACCTCAACCTCAGAGATATTCAGACCCTTTGAGATCATTAAGTCCAGAGTGTGCCCCTTATTGTGCGTGGGCTACGTCACATGCTGAGTCAGTCCATCGTTATCAAGAACACAAAACAGTTCTTTAGCCCCTCTGTCCTGGGGGTTGTCAACATGGATGTTAAAATCACCAACAATGACTAGACGGTCAAAGTCAATACACACTATAGACAGCAGTTCAGTAAAGTCATCAAAAAAGCTTGCACAGTATTTGGGTGGTCTATAGATATTTAGGAACAGAGCTCGAGAGGAGCATTTCAGCTGAAGGGCCACATATTCAAAAGAAGCAAAGTTCCCATAAGATGTCTTCCTGCATTTAATGGAATCATTGAACAGAATAGCAACTCCACCTCCTTTCTTATGCATTCTTTCCTGACTCATAAAACTAAAGTTGGGAGGGGTTGATTCGATGAGAACAGCTGCACTGTTATTTTGTTCAATCCAAGTTTCTGTTAAAAACATTAAATCGAGATTGTGCTCAGTGATAAAATCATTGATTAAAAATGTTTTTCCCGCCAAAGACCTGACATTTAATAAAGCTAGTTTAAGTTCATTACACACACTATCAGTCAGGCTTTTTGGAACAAGCTGTGGCTGACATGGAATAACTGCTAAATTTGATAAACTCACACAAACTTTTGAGCGCTTCCTGTATCTAAGATGATTCACCGCTCTTAATCTATTACCTATCAACACAGATATCGGCAAAGCTACAGGCAGGCAGGGCCCCGGCATGTCCTGGAAAGAGTTGAGAGTGCCATACGCCCTTGAGCCTGGACCCAGCAGATATCAGTTTGCAGCGTTTTGTACACACACATCCCTATCAGGCTTTGAAGGGGAGGGAGGACCCACCACCCTGCTCCTCTCATCATAGGAGGGCAGGGTGAGGGCTACACTGTAGAAAGGGGGGTTTGGAAATCTGCTTCCATCTTCCTTGTATTGCGTTGGTTTGGATGATTGTGGTAGGCATGGTGATGAAGCCGGGGGAGATGGTGCGCGCTTCGGTGATTTTGGTGGGCGTCGTTGAGGGGCGGGGGTAAAGGACATGCTGTCAACCCTGCGTGTCGCCTTCATGCGGTCATCGAACTCCAGGGGGGTGGGCGAGGGTGAAAGGGTGAGCGGAGAGTAGAGAGAGCTGGGGGATGAATGAAGAGTATCCTCAAAGGCGTTGACAGGGGGGGTGACGGGCGGTGTAGACTCCTCCATTTGTGTCATAGGTCTCCCATATTCAGAACATTCCTCAGGCGGGTGCAGTGATACTTCTTCAGGGTTTTCTGAGCGATGTGTTGTGTCTTTCTCCTGCCGCTTGTCCTTGGCAGATGTTCAGCCCCAATATGCAGGATCTTCGCAGCCAAGTCAGAGACCGTATCCTTGGGAAAACAGAGTACTTTGGTGTTGTTCTTACTACACAGACCTTTTACATCTCTTACAGCAGAGTCACCCACAATCAGAGTTTCAGGCCCAGTCGTTAGCTTTCCCTCTAGCCTTTTACTTTTGGAGTAGCTATTGGTCCTTACCCTGCTGTGTGAAGAGGACAGGTTATCCAGGTCATCAGAAAGAGATCTCCGGTTCTCGGTCAGCGGAGCGTATCTGTTCTGGATTGGCACACTTGGTGGTTTAGGAGGATTGTTTTTAGTTCTTCCTTCAGCAGCTGTCCACAGCTGTTTCCTAGTATGAATAGGGGTTGAAGAGGCGCTCTTCCTGGATGATAACAATGCAGGCCAGCCGGTCGCATCACAGATTTCAGAGCGCTGGGCTCTGCCTGGTATCCGTCCTCCCAAATCCCATGGAAATTATTTACTCTTAGGCTTTGCACCCAGAGAGTTCCAGGGAGGACTACCACTTGTAGATGTGTTACCCGGTACACAGCCCTCCTGTTCCTTGGAATCCTTGTAGCTGCTAACTAGCTGTGAGTTAGCATACCCTTTTCCATTATTTTGCAACACTGGTAAAGTGGTGTCATTCCCACGACATAGTCCATTCACTTCCTCGTTAACTTCCAACCGTTGCATTTTCATTTCCATCACAGCTATCTTCTGTATACGTTTGTGGATGTCATCTGTAGAGAACGGAGGCATTTTGCTACCAACTAGCTTAAGCTAAATAGCATGCAGTAGCCTACCAGGCTTTAGCTGTTGCTAGGCCACGCTACTGTAAGACTGAGGTCGTCGTAAAAATGTTGAAATATGGCTGAAAACCTCCGTCTATTTACGAAGATGAACTATCCCAGTGATAAGTTAATGTCCAGGAGCCGCCGCTCAAAGTTTTCAGAGAATAAGAATAGGAAAATCAGCATAAAAAGTAAACATAGGCAGGAGCAAGCAGAAAAGCATCTGCACTGTAAGAAAGATAAGAGGGAAGGTAATAATACAGTGTTGCAGTACACAAGCTACATTCAAATGTAATGCTATACAGTGTAATGCACATACAGGCATTATGTGTATTAAGCATATCCATATTCAACCCAGTCTCACGGCATTTCGTGTTCACCAACACGATTTTTAATCTATTGATTCGTGTTCACCAACACGATTTGCACCTTTTTTTCGTGTTGCACAGCACGATTTTAAAAGCAATGTATTTCTACTGCCTGCAGCACGTCTTTTTCTCCGGTCGGGTCGAGGAAGACCGGAAGCTGTGTGGTTCATAAAAACATGTTCTTACTCAATATCAAGCCACAGTTATTGCTTTTATTTTAAATCGTATAATTTCGGACTTTTGTTGCCGTCTGTGAGGAAAATAAATGGGGCTCAGAGCCTCAGGATACTGAAATCTGTATTTTTTAAATCTTTTTTTCCTTCTAATGTGTTATTCCTTTCAAAATAACACACTGTTATTTACTCACCAATAACACTCAATTATCCTTGCTTTTATTTATTGGTTTAATTCCATAATCTCGGGTTTTTTTGGCGTCCGTCAGGAACTGAATTTCAAAATAAAAATAACCGGAAACAGACGTAGGCATTTCGAGCGATTACCCAAGATCCTCAGCTATGGTTTTAAGCTCGCTGATTGGATGTGTTAGCCGCAATGCATGCTGGGATTTGGTGTTTATATGATATGAAATCCGGAAAACATTTTAAAAGAATAAAATAATACTTAATTCCGAGTGTTCTTGCTTTTCTTTTTGATAGTCATCACATAATGGCATTGTAATACACGGTTCGGCTGCATTACATATTACAGATCTGCCGTAGTTCTTTATTTATAGAGCCCTGATGAGAAGACCTTTGGAAAAACTGAGAAATGCCGCCGAAACTGAATACTTGACGTGGATCATAAATATATTCAACAATTAAACAACATCTTCAATTTCTCTTCACACAATACGTCTCCTTGCAGTATCAACACTAATTCGGCTGACTTTTACATTTGATCTAATTCACAGATAGGTTATATTTACACCATAACGGTGCACAGCTGATATAAAAGGACTGTAGTTTTTAAAGATATTACTGATTTTCTTTGAATGTAAGAGTAATAGAAAATGTGTTATAATATAACACATTAAAACAATAATGTACTCTTTATATTTTTTTCATCAAATATTATTTGAATACAAATATGAAGAGTACATACTTTCATAGGGGGAAAGTAGAAGGTCTGTGATAGAAATATAGAATATAAAAAATCAAGAAGATACTATAAGTGATCTCTACAATAAAACAGTTTAGTGCAGGATGTACAAAGATATTAATAGGAGGATGTGCAAAACAGAAAAACGAATTAACCTTTATTTAAACATTAAATAACAGATTAAGGTCTTCTTTTAAATAAGAAAAAAACTTTGGGGGTATTTATCTACAGATAAATATTAAGCCTGACAAAGTACTTAACGTCTAATATATTGCTTTCCTGCGATGTTAACTATGTTGAAGCACTTATTTTAAACTGATATTATACATATGAATTATACCCTTATGTCAATAAACCTTTGAAAATCTTAAAGGGGATGTGCAAAATAGCCATAATATGCAGTCTTTAATTAACTATTAGTAGAGAATAACGAGTAATGAATATACTTGATTTTTTTAGTCTGCACCAACTATCAAATATCTCTCCTGATTGTTGGCACTTGACAATCACCTTACCTGAATTTTACTCCGGTCACGTGTGACTAAAGTCTGATTTAAGGGTTGTTTATATTTCACATAATTAATCAGAATCTGCAAAGTAACTCAAATAAATGCAGTGGAGTAAAAATACCAGGTTAACCTCTGAATTGTCGTGGAGTAGAATTACAAAGTAGCAATGAGCTGTCATGTGGGTATATATTAATGCTGCACATTATGGACACAAGCGATTTTCACCCATTTATTAATTATATGTTTTACATTTGATAACACCAATGTGTTTAATACTGGCAACTTCTAATTGTGGGGAAAACGAAAACGTTCAGTAGAGACGTCCCATAGAACATTTTGCGAAACACAATAGCCAGCATGTGTAGTTCTGGGGGGGCGTTCGATTCCAGTTTTGGATAGTCTGGCGTGGTTTCGTTCCATTTCACACAGCTGTTTAACGCTCTGCAACCTTACGGGAACTGTAGTCCTAAACGATAGCTGGGGATTATGGGTAGTGTAGTGTCTTCGGCCATCCTAAACTCAGACATGTTGACAATCGCAATGATGTTCGAAATGTCCCTTATAGGCCTACGTCTGTTTCCGGTTATATTTATTTTGAAACTCAGTTCCTGACGGACGCCAAAAAAGCCCGAGATTATGGAATTAAACCAATAAATAAAAGCAAGGATAATTGTTATTGGTGAGTAAATAACACTGTGTTACTTTCAAAAGAATAACAAATTAGAAGGAAAAAAATATTTAAAAATACAGATTTCAGTATCCTGAGGCTCTGAGCCCCATTTATTTTCCTCACAGACGGCAACAAAAGTCCGAAATTATACGATTTAAAATAAAAGCAATAATTGTGGCTTGATATTGAGTAAGAACATGTTTTTATGAACCACACAGCTTCCGGTCTTCCACGACCCGACCGGAGAAAAAGACGTGCTGCAGGCAGTAGAAATACATTGCTTTTAAAATCGTGCTGTGCAACACGACAAAAAGGGGCAAATCGTGTTGGTGAACACGAATCAATAGATTAAAAATATTGTTGGTGAACACGAAATGCCGTGAGACTGGGTTGCCATATTAACATTTGAAATACCAAGAGTCCCAAAGGCTGCTTTATATTAGAGGCAGAACCACAGGCTCATTTTCTCCATGTTCACTTTCACCTTGAGCGTCTAATCTAGAAGGCAGTGGATGATGAAGCAATCTGCTCAGAGTGGGCTGTTAGCACAAGTGGGACTTTAAGGACTGTTCACACAGAATCACTGCTGCCATCATGAGGGCTACAGGTTTCTCTGTCTGGACTGAGGACAATGACTTTCTAACATGCTGGAAAATCAATAATTACTCAAGCTGAGATCAATGATCAGTCTATAACTATGTAAATGTATCCTGTAAATATAATGTATGATGTCCTTTATTGTTTTATGTTTCATGTGGAACCTGTATGCTGCAGGTCTCCCTTGAAAAAGAGATCTATGATCTCAATGGGACCAATCTGGTTAAATAAAGGTTTGAAATGAAATGAATGATTGTAAACCTTTTTTAAATATATATATATATATATATATTCCGTATATTCTCCAGTTGTTGGACATTACTGTGCATATGTTGTCCACATCAACACTGCAGGCAAGGTACACCCAGAACGCCTTTCAAAAGCCTGCTGTTAACAATCACAGTATTCTCACAACCAACAACAGACTTAATGTCACGTTTAAAGAGCATTTAAATCAATGTGTAAGATTCAGAGTGCAACTTCAGACAATATTGAATGTATCGCCGTGCATTTCAATAGGTGTTTACTCTCCTTCAGTCTGTGGTGCCAGCATCAAGGTCAGAGAATATGAATGATATATATCCACATCTGTGTATTACTACTTTGTCCTTGTTAACTTTCTTAGACAGCAAAAGCAATATGAACTGCATGCCACATACGGGCTTGAGCTACAGATGGATGTGTCAGATCAATAAGAGAGACATGTAAACGTCAGGTTGCAGACAGACAAGGTGATCACCGAGTCATCGTGGTCATATTGTGTTCACCTCTATCTCCTCCTGCATTCTTCTGTTTGACAGAAATGTCTGTGCATGTGAAAGATTACAAATATCTCAATAAAGATGAAAAAGGGGGATGAATGAAAGATTGAATGAGACAAGGATACAAAAGAAAGTGAAGATGTCCCTCTTCAGTGTACAGTCATTCTGTCCCCCACCTCTCCCCTTCAAATGTCCTTGGGCTGTCATACAGTGTTGCTACGGGAGACGCTGCAGAGATGAAATGTGATGCACTTCATTTTCCTCTAGAGGACAGTAGAGTGGCAAATAATTCAAAGGACACAATTAGTTAGCCCAAGAGTGTTCTATCAAGGCTACTGCTCGTCTTTGTATCGTGTCTCAACCCCACATGGTGCATTTAGCCATTGCTCCACCAAAGTGTCCATCAGGAAGATTGAGCATGTGTATTTCTTTCTGGAATGTATAGTCGTTGTTCTGAGATCCATTGAACGTGCATGAGAAATCATCCCACCCACGAAGCAGCTAATTCCACTAACCCCAGACAAACTGGCGGAGTGTATAAAGAGATTAAGGGAAGAGGGCGGAGATTGACTTTTATTCACAATAGCTTCTGGAGTCTGTGCTGTTCCCTTTTTATGGCACGTGAGCGTTAGCCGGGCTGCTAACGTTATGCAACCAGTGTTCTGTTAATCCCTTCCACAATAGGAGGGCAGGGGTGCTGCTATTAATTCTGGTGCTGTGCCGCTTCCCCTACACACCGTGAGGATTCCTGCAGAAGGTTCACAAACCACCAAGCCACAGAAAGGCGCTAACATTGAAGGACGAACAATAAAAAAGCAGCCTGCCACTCAGGTGTATTCCCTTTAAAGACACAAGATGGGGAAGCTCAAAGGATGCATTTGTTCAGAGACAGTGTCGAGAGACAATAAGAGGCGATCTGTGTGCTGCTGTGTCCCAGCTAAATGCAGAAAGATCTTTAGAGTGGAAGGGCAGAAGCTGTGTGTTAGTATCTGGAAAGGGCTGCACAGAAGGTGATGTGCCGTGTGGACGTGTGCCTTGACGGCAGAGAGGAATCTGCTACAAGCGGCTTCATGTGTGCTGGATGCAGCCAGAACTACAATCAGACATAGTTCAGCTCCGTCCAGGCACCAACGTCCTTCACATCTCATTTACATTTATTAAAACCCAGACACCCGACCGGCAGCATTATCACTTTGCTCTGCTTGCATGCACTGGACCAGCTGACTCCTCTCTGCATCACGCTCTCTCTTCAGAGTTGTGTTGGACTTTAAACCAACACACGCAAGCAGCCATTCCAACAGCGAGAGCGGTTTGCTTTGAAGGACAGAGCCAAACAACGACACCTCACTGCAGTTCATCTCTCACACCAGGGCCTGGGTATCAAAGACCCCCATCACTGGGGGAGACTCAAGCTGATGATGCTGCATTGTGTCTTTTGTCAGAGCGGTTGCTTGACTGATTGCTGTCAGGATGTACAGACAACGTGCTCCAAAGCACAGTCACGACATCGTGCGCCGTCTGTCCGACTGACGCCCGTCAGCGACCACGTATTTCCTAAAGAACTCCACAAAGCAAAACATACATTCCTACCCTATTCAATCATGTACTAATCAATGCAGCTTTTACACCAATCATCAGTCCGAATAAGTATTGTATTAAGCGCCAATTCAGAACAAAGTTGACAGTGTATTAAATAAATATTAGAATGATTCAGCATGAACACGTACGACTACGATGACTAAAAGTACTGCTTTACAGGGTCTTGTCGATAGACGTGACATCAAGAATTGCAAACTGTTTCCTGCATCACCATAGCAACGTGCCATGTGTACTGAAACAATGCTTGCACTGTGCCCTGATGATTCAGCCAGTTATGTTACTGCAGAAATGTCAAAAAGCTTAACAAGATGTGTCGATGAGAGTTGATGCTGGTTCTGAAGGAGTCTCTGAAAACAGGCTCAAGGTAGCATGTGAAAAGACAAGGGGAAGCCATGAGCACACTCAACCACGTGGAGGGTGTCACTGAGAACTCACGTTGATGCTGAGAGACGTCTGTCATCGGAATGAAGATTACAACATTAGTATATATTACAAACTGTTTATATTCCTTTGTAACTATCTTTCATTTGACTGAATGATGTACTCTTCAGGTACATCCTACATGTCTGAGGTGTTCTTACTTTCTCCTTCGCTGACATTTTGGATCGTCAAGATTGTGATGTGTTGTCTTTGATGTGGAACCGGGAGCACGCGTCGGGCTGCCTCTGCCTCACGCCAGGCTCTAATCGCTGACATGGCACATCAGCACGGAGATGATCTGTGTCTGATGTCCTTATGTCAAAGCGCCATCTCACAAGTGTGCTCAGACCTGCTCTCTGCTGCCTGTCCCCGGGGATTATCTCACTCTCCAGACTCAGCACCTCGTGAGGTTTAAGTCGATTAAGCACAGCAGATAAAGTGCAAGACCCACACAAAAAGAGAGCATGCTTGTTGGCAGGTGGAGGAATACACTGTGAACGCTTTACCATGCACTCGTTAGGTAAAGATGTTGATGCTGTGTGCCTGCAGGTCAAACATATACATTGTACAATTAATGATGTTCAGTTCACCATGTGCTGTTTGATGACACTTTACTATAAAAGCAGTAGTTCCATTAGATACAGAGGATACAAACTAGGAGATTGCCTGTTGACACTTACTGTTGGATCAGTCCAGTTTGTTTACATTAAGAAATCACATGCAATTACAAAAACCAACAATGAATGCATCTGATAACAAGCAGTGCGTGTGTATCCATAGCCGCATGACTCGTTGCCATTCGGCTTCATTGTTGACCAACAACGGTTTGAAACACATGCATGAGTAACATCTTCAAGTATACCCAGTGATTGTGACTTGATCCCACATATCATTAATACACCTGTTAACAGAAATACGTTTTAGTCTGCTGATGGAAATAGTCCCACAAAGGCACTATTTCCTCCTGTTGATACGTGTTGCCAAAACGACAGTGAGCAGCCGCTTCAGAGACATGGAGCACGGCGGCCAGAGAGCAGGCAGGTCTTCCTTTACCCGAGCACTGAAGACACTTTCTCTGCATTGGTTGAGAACCAATAACTAGCATGATTCTAATAGTGACTCGTCATACTCAAGTGTGTGCACTTCATGAACACATGCGTTGGGTGTGGAGGCCTTTATCAGACATGGCATGAAGCGAGACGCAGGGAGAACTCGACACATGTCAGCGCAGTCTTTTATCAACCAGCTTTGCCTTTCCCTTCATCCAGACACTCAGTCAACGCAGACGTCAGGACATCATGGACATCATGGACGTCATGGACATCACGGACATCATGGACATGTCACGTGTGTGTGTGTATTCAAGATGAAGTCTGCTCTGCTGTTGAGTCATGTCTGATCGCACACTCAGTGTGTCTGTACACATGTTGGCATGGTGAATGCATCCATTGTGCTGTGAACAGAGAACAGCATATCATCTGTCTGTACTGCACCCTTATTATTATAAATATATTATTTATGTTAGCAACGAGCAACTTATAAATATCATACAAGTCTATAAAGAAGATTGACTACAGCATTTTATTGTGCCTTAATCTACACATGTTGTCATCGCGAGTGGAGAACCTTTGATGAGTGCATTAAGCCGAGTGCTGTGCAACTGGAATGGAGTGTTGGTGCAAACCCTTCCCACAGTGACCGCGGCCGCCGTGAGGCCAGCGCACTGCGGAGCCACGTCTTCCTCCTGCAGACGTTGGATGGGCCATAAATATAAAGACGGTCAATGATATATATTGATCTCAACATGTTTGTTATCATGCATAAGCGTTGCCATAGCGAGCCCCCTTATGTATAACACTTAGCTTGCAGTGCTCAGGGAATCTGCCTCAATGGCTGCTTAGAAATACAAATACTTCCACAAAGGGTTTCCTCCCAGAGCCTTTAGAGGTTGCTCCTGCACTGTCATTAGGAACGGTGCAATACTTGCACATCATTATATATATTTTTAATTCAAACAAGAAATATGGTCTTTGAAATAGCTGAATGTGCGAAAGGCCGTTCTGTGCCCAGAGTGAAACGATGGTTATGAGCAACACGAGTATCTTGTGTTGGCACTGAGAGAGTCAGACACTGAGAGAGTCAGACAGAGAGTCAGACAGAGAGTCAGACAGAGAGTCAGACACTGAGAGAGTCAGACAGAGAGAGAGTCAGGCACTGAGAGAGTCAGACAGAGTCAGACAGAGAGAGAGTCAGACAGAGAGTCAGACAGAGAGTCAGACAGAGAGAGAGTCAGACAGAGAGTCAGACGGAGAGAGAGTCAGACAGAGAGAGAGTCAGACAGAGAGAGAGTCAGACACTGAGAGAGTCAGACACTGAGAGAGTCAGACAGAGAGAGAGTCAGACAGAGAGAGAGTCAGACACTGAGAGAGTCAGACAGAGAGAGAGTCAGACAGAGAGAGAGTCAGACACTGAGAGAGTCAGACAGAGAGAGAGTCAGACAGAGAGTCAGACAGAGAGTCAGACAGAGAGAGAGTCAGACAGAGAGAGAGTCAGACAGAGAGTCAGACACTGAGAGAGTCAGGCAGAGAGAGAGTCAGACAGAGAGAGAGTCAGACAGAGAGTCAGACAGAGAGAGAGTCAGACAGAGAGAGAGTCAGACAGAGAGTCAGACAGAGAAAGAGTCAGACAGAGAGTCAGACACTGAGAGAGTCAGACAGAGAGTCAGACAGAGAGAGAGTCAGACAGAGAGTCAGACACTGAGAGAGTCAGACAGAGAGTCAGACAGACAGAGAGTCAGACAGAGAGTCAGACAGAGAGTCAGACAGAGAGTCAGACAGACAGAGAGTCAGACAGAGAGTCAGACAGAGAGTCAGACAGAGAGTCAGACAGACAGAGAGTCAGACAGAGAGTCAGGCAGAGAGTCAGACAGACAGAGAGTCAGACAGAGAGTCAGACAGAGAGTCAGACAGAGAGTCAGACAGACAGAGAGTCAGACAGAGAGTCAGACAGAGAGTCAGACAGAGAGTCAGACAGACAGAGAGTCAGACAGAGAGTCAGGCAGAGAGTCAGACAGAGAGTCAGACACAGAGTCAGACACAGAGTCAGACACTGAGAGGAAGTGTATTTAGAACTCAGAATCTTCAGTTGCTGTTATGTGAATATACCAGAGACTCCCATGAATCTGTCGTGTACAGTTTGTTCTTCTTGTATCTAAGTAAAGATTATATGTAAATGTTTGTTGCATTTAAAATATGAAAACGTCCCTTAGGGTTAACAGAAACACACTGGCTAGACAGTCCAGCCCGTCTCAGATGGGCACACGCAGCGCTTGCGTTGGAATAAAAAAGGTGCCAGGACTCTAAATCAGTACTTTCAAGTCCATTTGATTTATACAGCCCGAAAACAAGAATGTGGCTCAAAGGTCTTTACAATCTGTACAACACACGACTCCCTCGATCCTTATCCTCATATCTTTCATTCAGTAAAAACAAAGAAACACAAAACAACTTTAACAGACAAGGAAACGGGTTTTTTTAAACAGAATATTTACTGTAACGTTGAGAAATGGTACGTTTGTCCACGACTAATCAGCGAGGTGTGCGGGGCTCTCATAGAGAACGTGACGCAGCCTACACAGGCCATATAGTGTACTGTAGTGCATGGGTTAGTCTCTTTACTGGATACTTTAGAAAGGCTCACATACTTAAACAAAGGATGAAAGGCAGCGGATATGGCTAAAGCCTGACTCCTACTGGCGGCTGGGAAATGAATCCTCGTCCCTGAGTACACTCATGCATCTTTCAGCAGGAGAGGAGAGAGGGAGTCAAAGGAGCTGCCAGGGAGGACACAGGGGAATCCAGACGGTGGAACTAAGCATAAACACAACAAATATGCGTACTTAGAGGTGCCGGTACGCAGTAAGAAGTAACAGTACGCAGATGGGTACAAATCAGAAGTCCCGGTACTGCGTACCGGTGAGTACCGGCCCAGTTCAAGCACTGGTCACACAAGACACAGACTTCTTTAACAGAAGTAACAAGTGGTAACAGCTGTGCTAAGTGAGGCACTCAGAACATGACGAGAGACATTTGGCATTTCTAAATGGAAGGCCACTGGATATGTTGTCCCAGTGTCTCAACAGCACACGTCGTCTTTCTACCGCTCTAGAGAAGCTTTTTACCCCACAGTCTCAGCGGAGGACTGCATCTCTTTGTTTGTAAGCAGCCTTCTAGTAGTACCAGTCAAATACACCTGCTTTGGATTTAGCAGACTCCTCTGCAACAAACTGTGTTGTCATGTTACATCAATAATGACCGCTCAGAGGTGTGTCACGCCCACGCAATGCATGGAACATGAAATAACATTGCAGCATCCTCCCGCAATGAAACACAGAGGGGTCATTACACCAGGCCACCTCTGTGGGAAGACAGAGTGCTGGTGTCAGCTGTGCAGATCATTCAGAGAGAGACGGAGCACCCCCAGCCCTGACCGAGCAGCCCTGGGAACTAGGTGTGGGGGGGGGGGTAAATGATGTTGATGTGCTTTGTCTCCCCTGAGGATGAAGAACTGCTGCTCTGCTCCTTCCTGTCTGCAGCCAGCAGGCCACGAACACGTCCAGCAAGGATCAGCAGCGGGTTAAACATCCGTTCATCGGTGGTGGTATTTCTATATGGACAGATTTGCAGACGGAGGAGAGGAGGTGATGATTCCATTTCATATCTGGAGCACTTTCAATACAGGCAACCTATACATGCTTTCTTAACCACAGATAGGTTTAATGCACGTCTTTGTTAAGTGAAGGACATGTGGCTTATTCTTTACTCATCACACCAGGAAGAAAATCACACTCAATTATAATACCTCGAACATCTTGAGAGTGACTTTCCGTTTCAGAGGAATGGTCAAGGCTGTGAGAGGTGTTCAAGTGCTCACTGATCTGCTCACAAGTCCACCTTTATGAACTCATCTAATGAAACCAAACACGTTCTGAACCGGCTTGAGCTTATATCTGTATTAGGTGTATCTAATCAGAACAATATGATCAGTCCGTTATTAATACACATATCAATACAAACAATGAGCCAGTGAATACTTGATTTGTAATTCCTGTAGAACATCTTAATCATTGTATTACCTGCCTATCATCAAATTGATAAAATCACACATCATGTATCATTCACTTTTTAAAGTAAAGATGTGTAAGCTAGTTGTAATTCTTGTAGGTGGCGACTGTGGCTCGAGGGAGTGCGGTTGTCTTTCAACCAGAAGGTTGTGGGTTCGATCCCAGCCCATGCAGTCAACATGTCGATGTATCCTTGGGCGAGATACTTAACCCTGAGTTGCTCCCGATGGCCAACGGTGTGTGCATGTTAGGTCCTAGAGTAAGGGGCTCTGCTCTGAGTGCATGTTAGGTCCTAGAGTAAGGGGCTCTGCTCTGAGTGAGTGTTAGGTCCTAGAGTAAGGGCCTCTGCTCTGTGTGCATGTTAGGTCCTAGAGTAAGGGGCTCTGCTCTGAGTGCATGTTAGGTCCTAGAGTAAGGGGCTCTGAGTGAGTGTTAGGTCCTAGAGTAAGGGCCTCTGCTCTGTGTGCATGTTAGGTCCTAGAGTAAGGGGCTCTGAGTGAGTGTTAGGTCCTAGAGTAAGGGCCTCTGCTCTGTGTGCATGTTAGGTCCTAGAGTAAGGGGCTCTGAGTGAGTGTTAGGTCCTAGAGTAAGGGCCTCTGCTCTGTGTGCATGTTAGGTCCTAGAGTAAGGGGCTCTGCTCTGAGTGCATGGGTGAAGGACATGTAGCATGTAAAGCGCTTTGAGGGGTCTTAAAGACTGGATAAAGCGCTATATAAGTACAGTCCATTTACCATTTGGTGACTTAACAGGAAAGATGTGTCCTTGTCTGATGTGCGAGGTGGATGCGTATTCCAGGTCAGAGGAACCACTCAGAGATGTTTGTTTACAGGTTTAAGAAGCAATCAGCACAACTATGTTCATTTTCAGTTACTATAGCGAGCGATTGCAACAGAAGTTTAAAGACAAAGTGAACAGGCTGACATTGAACAGACTGTGACACAAACCGTATGATGATCACCTCGTTTACATTTCAGTGAACACGACATCAGAAAAAGAAAAACAAGCAGTGGGATGCTTTACCGCTGAGCTGAAGTATTCTGTTGAGGGCTTCTGCCATCCAATCATTCAAAACACGAATAGTGCAATTATTTCCTAAGTACCGAGGTTCAAACATGCTAGGGGGGTTCGGGGGATACCCCCCGAGATTTTTGGGATGTTCATGATCTAGTTAGGTGCTTTTTAAGTCCTGTGGGGGGTCACACATTGGATAATATATTGATTTCAAACCATGTCAGTGCAGCATCCATTATGTTTGAAAGTGTAATGCATAAGAATCAGTTGACTGTTACTATTAATGATCTGGACATGCAGAAGGACCTGCAGCCTCTCTTCCATCTCCTTTAGTCTCTCTGTCTTCTTCCTGTTCTTTACTCTCTCTCTCCTCTACTCTCTCTTTGTTCAACCTCTCCCTCGTTGTTCACTTGTTGCTCCTCCTCACTTGTCTCCTCCTCACTTGTCTCCTCCTCACTTGTCGCTCCTGCCAGTGAATTAAAAGCAGTTCAGCTATTTAGTTCATTTCACTTGTTTGTTTGTATTCTTTTTTTTAAATCTGTTTTGTTTGATTCTCAAAAGAGAACAAAGGTGTAAGCAAATTGTGTTTTATACAATTGTATGTTATTATGACATCATAACTGCAATAGATGTATGTTGTTTTAAAAGTATGCCTATTGTAAATGAAGACTATTGTTATAGATATATGGATAGATGGATAGATGGGGTTATTAAGCGTACATTCTTTTGTGTGACTCCAGTTCCTCCGTGACTTCCATCACTTTCTCTACTGACGTAGTCTTTTCATTATATCTAACGTTTGTTAAAAGGTAATCCTTCTGACATTGGATGAATGTAATTAACGTTAGCTCTCTAGCTAGTTTATTCACGCAATTTAAACCAAAGTATAGCCTATAGCTGCAATATAAGTTAGTGTGCATATTGTCGGACGTCCACTGACTAACGTAGAGCGTTCACACAGGATCTGCTGGTCCTACGATGTCCTGATGAACAGAAACACAAGCAGGCCGCTGGACAAAGACCTCTAGATACCTCATCACTCCTTCGCCGCTCCGGTTCAAGTCCGGGCTGCGGAGGTTTGTTGATACATGTTGTCTTCTTCTGTTTGCTTTAATCGAGGCTGCGTAGTTATGCAGCGCCCCCATGGTCAGTAAATGGACGTTCTACAAAGAACCCCGTTTAGTGCAATTATTTCACAAGTTTTGTTATACACAGCTCGGAAAATATTTCCGAGATCCGGACCTCGGTGACCTCAATGGTGGATACGGCCATGACTGCACAAAGGGATTCTTGCAAGTCTGGATTCCTCCCCAAACATTGGACCTGTCCTTGTTCCTTTCGAAGAGCATTTTCAGGTTCAATGTGTTAAGGAAACTTCCACATGTTGAACACAAGAAATACCTTTGGGTATGTGGACAATTCTCTACCTCCTGAGCCTCAGCTGCCCCATCACACAGGAAGGCTGTCATGAAGACAACAACTATGGAGGACAGCAGGATGGCCATGTGGAGTAATAGTAGGTGAACTGGTAGGACATCATTATTACAAATTGGTTTGTTGCAATGAAAGACATAACATGTTATTTCTAACATTGCATTGATGTCTTCCAAGGCACATTCCATCAACAAGAACTCAAAACGGCAGACGTGTTTGTACTGTGTGAATGACACACCGTCTCTGGGATACATCTTCATTCTATTCCACTGTGACTGGCATTGTGTTTGACACGATTGCCTACACAAATGACACAACTATGAACAGCTCATTTCCATTGGGTAATTATGCTTTTTAATTGATGTAGAAAGGAAGCTTTTATATTAAATACAAATGTGTCTGCAAAATATCACCTAGAATCTATATTCTATATCTTATCTGCAAAACAACCTGAAGCAGTTAAACTAATCATTTTCTTAAAAGAACATTAAAAATGCAAATGCAAACAAAAATCATGCTTTTTCGGATTTTATAATGATACCGCAAATCTGCTTGAGTTGTGTGATCCAAACTAGTGTTCATCAATCAATAATCCATCTTTGTCCAATGAAAATGTATACAATTAATAAAAAAACTAATTCTTAACTAAAAATGAACAAAAACTGTGATGGTAACACACAAGTGGAGAAACATGTGAGAGCTAACCCACTTGTTGTACACCCTGACCAGGGTTTCCGTTAGCCGGTAATTACCGGTTTTTAGCTGGTAAAATTTATAAAAGACCGGTAAATTCAAAACCTGACGGTCAACATGTCTGGTAATAATTAGGGAGGCTCCGATCGATCGGCCGCCGGTCATTATCGGCCGATATTCACTCTTAATAGTTTGATCGGTGCTCTCTATAAAGGCCGATCAGGAGAGCTGGATCTGATCGATATGGACATAAACGCGAGTGAAGTTTAACCGGACGCGAGAGAGAGATCAGATCAGCTGCTGAGTCAGACCGAGACACGCAGCTCTGCATGATCACCTGAAGCCCCGCCCTCTGTTTAGCGGGCTGCAGGAGCTGCTTGAGAAACTGACGGGCTGTCAGGAGAGAGAGGGGGAGGGAGAGAGAGAGGGAGGGAAAGAGAGGATCCGTTTCTCCCGTGTTATTATTCAAAGTTGATGTAAACTTCTGAATAATGTACGTTATCTACTACAAGTAGTTTGTTTGAATGTAATAATTATGTTGTTTGTTGTTTGTGGAATCATTTATTGAAAAATGTATCTGAATTGTTTCGATCTGTTACGATTATAAACTGAAGCAATATAAAAATGAGCCCCGTGAACTGAGTTTTAAACATCAGCATATCTGCTCATAGTCCGGTAAATTACCTGCTGACGGAAACTCTGCTACACAACTCTTATTATTATTATTGAAATATGACCGGTAAGTTTCAAATTTGTCCGGTAAAATAAATTCTGCCCGGACATTTGACCGGCGAGAAAAAATCCTAGCGGAAACCCTGACCCTGACATAGATCTTACAAAACTGACTTGTGTAGTGATGCTATTATGTTGACAACATCTGTGCACAGACAAATGAAACGGTAACTTTATTTAAATGTATTATGTCAACAGATTTCACATAACTGTATTAGGTAGCTGAAAGCAATAATATTAAAGGTAGGGCATGGACAATTGGGAGAAACAGCCGGAACAAATCGGCCACTTCCTCACAGAGCCCCTCCTCCAACACACACGAACGCGCACATGACCAATGAGGGCAGAGATAAGTTTGTGCACAGATGGAAGGCTGACAGGCAGGTAGGCCATCCAGTTACTTTAGCCGGCTCAGATGATTGGTCGTGCTTTTTACAGCGCCACGGCTTCCAGAGATGATGTTTTGTATGGATTTGTTGTAAAAGCACTTCAGATATTCATTGCTATCGGGATGTTAAGAGCATTCCATGGAATATAACAAAAAGTGTATCTCGAGCCGGTTTCTCAAACGTACCTACCCCACCTTTAGAAACTTACCTACCCCACCTTTAAGTTGAACCTATTTAAACTTAATATTGTTGCTTTCAACTAATCTAAGACAGTTATGTGAAATCTGTTGACATAATACATTTAAATAAAGTTAACGGTTCAGTTTTTTCATTGCACACACACACACACACACACACACACACACACACACACACACACACACACACACACACACACACACACACACACACACACACACACACACACACACACACACACACACACACACACACACACAGTACTGTGTATGTCATAGTTTGTGTCTCCAGGACATGTTGCGATGATGACACAGACTCCACAGAATGTATCTGAGTATCTGGAACGTGAGCCAGGCTCAGGGCGCAGCCTCCAGGCTCATCAGCTGAAGAACACACTCCTCACCTGTTGAGGGCCAGTCCGCTGTCTGCCCTGGATAACAGTGTGTGTGCTTTTCAGGCTAATCGCATGGTGGCTGTCTGAGAGCCTTCGACCTTGGGAAGTGAGCACTGAGCAGCTGACGGCTCTATTGACCCTTAACAAGACAGAGGGCCATGGGCTGCTGCTGCTGCTGAACAACACAAACAGGCAGCAATAACGCACACAGATCCACTTTATCCAGCAGCTGTCATGAGAGAGCTTTAACTACTACCCTCAGGTCGTGGAGATGCACTGTGAGCAGCACAAGGAAATGGCGAGACTTTTTCAAATTGCCTTTTTGACAGTTTGACTTTTTTTTTCCTTTTTCGCCATGCCAACATTTCAAAGTGATGGAAGAGTGACAGTGCCTTTCTTTTTCCCAACAGTTTATCCCAAAATAACAGCCATGCTTTTGAAGCTTCCCTCTGCTGTTGAATGGCAGCAGAATATATTCAAATGTAAAACCTTTCTTTTGCTACTAACATGTAGAGGGAAACATAGATCAACATGTCGCTGTCTGGCAATAGAGCCTGAACAGATGCTCTCTGCTATTTAAAAGCTATTGGTAATTCGACAAAAGGTTAGAGATAGAAATACATAAATGATAACCTCAACACCGCAAAATGATCAGTGGGGATATTTTACATTACATTGCATTTATACATTAATACAAAACATGAAATGGTACATGAGCTGATGAGATTTTCCACAGACCTGGCTAGTCGTGGTTTATTCAGCCTGACATATATCATGTTGGAATTAAGCTACTCTGATGTGTGCAGAGCCATCTAGATAACACCCAGGAACTAATGGAAGATAATCTCCCAGTGAACCTAGTTCTCTGCTAAAGCAATATGTGCATAATGGAGCCTCGTGGAGCTCCGTTTGATTCCTATCTGTGACTTTGTCACGTTGAACTTCAACAATTCACTGTGTCCTGGTAAGTGCCATCGCTCTTTCAACTCCCTAGCTGCTCCTCACGTTCTATTTATTGCAACGTCCTTATAACTCAAGTAAGGACTTTCTTCCATTACTCAGGTAAAGGTTAAGAGGCTGAACAGAGAATAGCCTTCTTAAGCCAATGATAAAGAAGGTGAAACGAAAGAGTGCCAGCTAAGACCACATGTTTATGGCATTATCATGGCTTTTGCCATTGTACTGAAATTAGTTTTGAAGAAGGAATAGTTTGACCTGGAAAGATAATGATAATGATCCCTATGGGTCAGTCCTGAGAGAAAATAGAACTATGTTAAAACAATCCCTCTTATTGATTATTGGACAATGATATTCATCTGATTGCTCATCTTAGTGAGAACAAAGAGAAAAGGTCAGTCAACATCAATGGCATCCATCATAAAGAATGGAGTTGGCTCCTTGATCCTCTGGAGCATGAGACAAGAAACACGCTTTTGAAGAAGGCCTTCACAACATGAGCCAAACACAAGACCAATGCAACCCGGAAGGGTGAGGCGGGGTTTACCTCATTGGAGAGGTGTTGCCCCCCCATTAGCATCATCATATATACAACAGTGAATATTCATCACTGAGCAGGAACACTGAGCCCAACGTTTCCACAGTATTCATTTTCTTTTTCAAATGTATTGTTTTTTTACGGAACGAGCCAACTGGACGGACACATTAGTCCAACATATTCCTGTTAAAGGGGTGCTATGGCAGGGGCCACACACACACACACACACACACACACACACACACACACACACACACACACACACACACACACACACACACACACACACACACACACACACACACACACACACACGTGTTATAGTGAGAAGGCAAAGGGATACCTGAACTGAGGCTGTTTCTCACATCTTTGTAGTATAGTGTCTATATACACAATCATTTGTGTTTTGAATATCAAGTCATATTTCGTGTTCGTTGTACTTGATTCTAATTGTATTCTTGCTTGTAAGATATCAATCACTGTCACAGTCGAAGCTCAGATAGTTAAAGCTCAGTTAAAACAGTAGTATGGATTTTATGTAAATATGGCAACTAATAAAATACTTTAAATGAAAAACTACAGCAGACAAGATACTGTTATGCCATCGTTGAGATGCATTAGGGATGTCATACCCCATCCCTCTCCAAGCTGTTTAACTCTGAGGAACGACACAATAGGTGTAGTTGAATGTTATTTTGTCTAAATAACTTTATCATTTAGGATGAAGTTCCAAAATGATATGACAGACAACATTAACCAAATAATGCCATGGTAACGACTAATCAATGAGTCCGAAAAGCCCTGACTAATGGATGAGTAATGGGATGGTGAACGGTTTATGGAATGTCAGTGCTCACTAGAGCCGTTTGCACAACAATCAGAGAACAACTGTGGAGTAATGATCCCATCTCCGTCTGTTGCCACTGAGATGAAGCTATGTGTGCTGAGGCTGGATCAGGAAGACTATAAACCCAATGGGTATCCTGACAACACTCTGTGTGGCTCTGCATTTGTCAGTGCTGTCAAAGAATATTTCTGTCTTTACTTCTAGATATTTAACCTTTTCTGTGTGTTGACATTTACGACCAACCCTGACTCGTTATCTCCCGTAAGGAATGTGCTGCTGCACTCATTCTCAGTGTAATAACCGGTCATCTCTCGGTCACAGAGCCTAAGAGTCAGGCAAGTGATTGGCCGATACTTGTGAATAAACATCAGCGTTTGACATCAAAGCTCCAACTCTCGTCGTGTCTCTCTGAGTCCTGACTCTCCATGCTGCAGAAGTTTCCCTTACACTCTTTGTGGCTCTGCATGTGTCAGTGCAGTAACAACGAGAAGTATTTCCAGAAGCGCTGGAACATGTTGGGATGTTGATGAAACTGCAGAGCTGTTCCAGCATGCCTTCAGTTCAGACCCTCATCGATGTGTTGTGTGGAGTAACTTCCAGAAAAACAGCCTGCATGCAATGTACCCTTCTTTAATAGGTTTTCTTTCATTCCAACCTGCTAAGAATAGAGATTTTAATTCAGTTTATTGCCAGCTATAACATTTAAATGAGTGCCTCTTAAACTGCACGACAAGATGCTCTCCAACAGTGTCAGCAAATTCCTGCTGGAAAAAAGCTAAATACAGTGTGACAAGAGCAGGCTGTTTCTGTGAACTTCCCATATATTGCTATTGTATTTACAAGGCTTGGCAAGTTCCCCCGTGACAAATGCTAATGGTTGTTTGTACAACATACAACCACTACGTGCATGCTGATACAATCCAGAAAAACAGCTAGGTCACCTCATCACACTTGTGTTTAAAGTGCATCTCAAGGACCAGTATCTTTTTCACCAGATCTCCTTGTGTTTGCACTTTCTGTCTGTTTATTTTGTAAAGCTAAACAACTGGTCAAATCCTATTTCAAAACTTTAAATGTATACGCTCAGTATTTAAAAAAAGATTACATTCCAAAACTGCTATACTTAGATGATAGATAAAACCTCTTAAACCTTAACAGAAATGGTGCCTTTCTTTTTAGAAAACAGAAACAAAACACAACTAATGTCATCTTGATGTTCTCCCACTCTCTCTATCTGACAGTACCCTTGTTGTCTATCAATTAGTTTGAGATGAGAGTGTTTCAGATGATTTCTACTAGATGTTTGATCTTTGCACGATGTTGTTTGCCTGTTTTTCCCTTCACCTTTGTTACCCTTGAGTCTATATTCTGGTAGATGTCCTTTTCATTTGTAGATAATCCTTTCCTCATTGGTTTTCCAAATACATGACATTTCCCCCCATGAACTGTCTCTCTGCAGTCGTGGTGATTATCTGGGGATAACACAACATGTTACAGTGGTGTGTTGTGATGCTCCAACAGCGCAACGTGTGGGGGGCCATTAGAACAGTGCTGGTCTGTCTGCTTGCCCATTAGACTGGGACACACTGAATAACCTGAATTCCAGCGTTCTGCAAAGTCTTGGAACTCACCACAGGCACACTGAGGATCATTATCCAAACTGAATTTGAAAATAATGTACATTTCTAACAAAGGGTATACACAGTGCAAGGCATAAAAGCGTATATAATATAACCCCAACACCTCAGACACTTAAACAAGTGTGCATGTGTAACCAGAGACTGCAGCCATGTGTTTAAGATGATGCAGGACATTGACATTAACTTGATCTGCTCTGCTTCACTACAGGCTTACTCTCTTTCTCTTTAGTTGTGACCTTGACAAATCCTTCACTCAAAAGAGATGACAAGCAAATGAGATTGAGTGTGTGGACGTGTGTGTGTTTAATTTAATTAATTTCCTTACATATGAAAATATATATATATATTACGTCTAAGTGCTAAGGCGAAGGAGGAGAAAAGCCCTTCATTTGCTGGTAGGAGCTGCCTTCGTTGTTATCTCTGATTGCAGAGGAGGCTGTTGGACGACAGACTGTTCCGATGGAGCCGCAGTGACAGGTTATTTAAAGGGCCATTCGGATGCAATCTGAGAGATCTCAGCCTGGATGTATGCCTCCCCTATTGCCGGGTCTCCTCCCTCCAGAGCTATGCAAAACGGCAATGAATTATTGTGTCAGGAAGCAGACTCCCCCCTGTCCCCCTCTCCCCCTCTCCCCCTCTCCCCCCTCTCCCCCAGCCAGCAGGATCTCAGCTCCGCAGCCTGCTGGTGCTTTGCATTTCATTACTCTGCAGTCTCCACCTGTGTGTGAGGAGCCATTAACACTGTCATTAGAGGAGGGGGTGTCATGTTGAGGTCAGAGGTGCAATTATTCTTCAGTTCGATATGCTGCACTGAAAACACTGAAACGTTGACTTTGATTAAATGTATTATGACAACAGACTTCACATTACTGTGCTCGCCTAAAAACAGTTATCTGACATCTGTTGTCATAATACATTTAGTCAACTTCTCAGTGTTTTCAACAACAACAAAAGGTTTTAAATGAATGCTGCACGTTTATACATGTGGTCATAACATGTTATCTGCTAGATATGTGTAGATGTAATCCCGCTGCAGACACTGAGGATAGTGGCCTATAGCTGGCTTTAACTGTCTGCTAAAGTGATGCTTTTTGTCCTTCAGACAGGTTGAGTGGGAGTTTTCTGCGTTATTGTTCCTCATAGCTTTATTACGACATGACAGGACATTGAGGAAAGAGACAGAATGCTTGTGTGGTACCTGATGAGGGAGCAGGGAGAGAGGGAGCAGATGGAGGGGGAGAGCGCAGCGGTAAAATGTTCTGATAGAAAAGAAGAGGACTGTTTCTGTTCTCTCATCGGATGCATCACTGATGGATTTATATTTATTTTGTGCCATTGAAGCCTGAAATAATGACTAATGAGCATGGGGGATGCTTGCCACACATTCATCCAGTAAACCTACGAAAAGCCAATATATTTGCATCAACTTGTTTTTTACATTATGAGAGAGAACATTCTGCTGCCTGTTTCAGAATATACTAAAGTCAACTGGATAGAATGGCGGGACACATTGGGACTCGTGTTAAGCTCAAAAGCTTTCTCTTTTGCGGGTTTACTACAAGGACAGTACCTTTATATCCGGCTTCTTTACACACAAACTCTCCAGTACAGGTTAGCTCTGAGTGCTAGCGATGCTTGCTAATGTAAACACAGGCCATATTACTTTCAAAACACGTTGCGCATTGTTTCTGATAGCAACGTGTCTGATAGGGCCCTGGGTGGAAAGCCAGCCCTTAGCAAAAAAATCTATAAAATCCTATAGAATCTTGTAGAAATCTATAGCATGTTATAGAACATAGTCGTATTTGTAAGCCATGCTAAATAATTCTATAGAATACTATAGAAATCTCTAGATCATTTTGTAGAATACTATAAATGTGTACTTTTCTATAAACTTCTATAATTAAAACTATAACAATCTAAAGAATTCTATAGGACAGAACCGACATATCTGTAGAAATCTATAGAAATCTATAGGAATTTGTAGAAATCTATAGCATTCAAAGAAAACATGCATGACATTTTCTCTCTGATGCAACCTATACTAAATTCTATAGAATTCTATAGAATGATATAAAACTCGTCTTTAAATTGGAATAGAGAAAATCATAGTAATCTACATCATTTTGTGGAACTGAGCTGCTTTGCAAAAGCTGTATGGGTCCCTTTGAAATCTTTACAACTGTATACTGGATTATGTGCCCAATTAAATGATGTAACCTATACATAACCATATACAACCATAAAACATATTGGAATGGAACTCTAAACTGAATGAATGTCACTGTCCTTGTATTCTGATGTAAATGCTCCAGAATTTCTGTGACTGCATCTGTACGTATACGTTGATCACTTTTGTTATGTAACTAATTATCTACAACTGGAGATCAAAGCTAAGTGACATATAACAATATATATTAGTATATTATAGTGTGAGTCTGTTACAAACAACTCATTGGAGTCTGCAGTACTCTACTCTGTTTTGCAGTATATTACACTGTAAAAAAAGATCGTAATTTTACAGGAAATAACTGTAAATGTTTATAGTAATTATCATGTTTTTTTAAATAACTTGCAAAATCCTGTAAAATGACAGATATTAACTATAAATTAACATTATTTTAAGTATTTTGACAATAACAACAAATAACGTTTATTTCCATTTTTTTTTACAGTAAATTTACTATATAATATTTACAGTATTTTTGCACTTTCAGAAAATTCATGCAGATGTACGTAAAATAAAAAGTATTATCTGTAATTAAATATGTAACTCGTAATATAAAAGTGTATTACTATTACAGTGCATGACATTAAGGATTTTGGGAGATGGCCCTGTGGGCCATCTAAGCTAATTTACAGATGGCCCTGAGCCCAATAGAGATTGCCCTGAAAAATGAAATGACGCACGCAGGGTTTGGGGGGGCCTCCCCCTAGAACATTTAGATTTTTGCAGGTCTTAGATGCTGTCTGGTTCATTCTCTAGACTGAATTATAAGATGAACCACCACAATATTATATTGTACAATTTCAATTTTATTCTTCATTTAACTTGTTTGTTTGTTCTTGTTTGTGTTTGCTCGCTTGCACACCCTGCATAGCTATAAGAAATACTTAAGTTGTTGGTCAAGACACTTTCCATCTGATGAAGGCAAATGCGTTCCTAGATGTAAAAAAGTAGAAAACATTACATTCAGTTATAACTGCCAAAACAAACATTATTTACACTATTATGGCCCCTGTTAAAAAATGTTGTAATGTTATCTACTGTAAGTTGGTCGAACAAATGCCTCCTCATCCGGAAGCTGACCGAGCAGCAGTCGAGAGGAGCCGAGCGCATCCGCGAAGCACACAAAATGGCGACTTCAGAGTTCCCGTTAGCCGGCAAATCTAAATCTCTTCGGTCAAAATGTCCGGTCAAAATAATTTCCCTTTAGCACAATACCGCTTCAGTTACGCTACTTATGTGACAGACAAGAAGAGTATGTGACAGACAAGAATAGTCAATTATAATGTCTAACACTTAATGTGGAGAAAGAGATGTCCTGTATGGGTTGATTGTGCGTTGATCTGTTGGTAATGCCTCTGGGTTCCGGTGGGCATGTAAACAGATGCATAATGCTGCGCTATACTTTGTGGCCTCACCCGGTTGCATAGCTACGCTTATTGTTTAGGTGTCTTTTAATAAGCAGGTAGTCATATCATTAGCTAGAACTAGCTGGATCTGATCGATATGGACATAAACGCGAGTGAAGTCTAATCTGACGGGAGAGAGAGAGATCAGCTGCTGCTGACGAGTCGACACGCAGCTCTGCATAATCACATGCAGCGGTGAGCGGACAAAACACACACTTCAGGTTAGAATATCACACGTAGCTATTTTAATTACCTCTCAAACTACCTAAACTAGTTATAGATATGTTTAGTTTTACTGTCGGGTCACTCATTACTGGATCCGCGAGCTGCATGATACTGGCATAATAGATTGCCCGATCGGGCAACCAGCAGGTGAGGCTTCATTGCCCGAGGTAAATACTAGATGGCCCCGGGCCATCGGGCAGTCCTTAATGTCGAGCCCTGTATTATAAGACTTTAAGATATTTCTTTGTAATTTTAAGGTAAACATAAAAGTGTCACAAAAAGCGTCGAATAAAAAAAACGTAAAATGTAAGTAAAACATTTTTCCATAAATCATGTTCTCAATATTCGATTGAATCCACCAGAAACACAAAATATCCAATGTTGAAACAAAAGTAAATAAATATGTTCTCATTCAATTCCTAACTTACTATATTGTAAACATTAGAACAGTTGACAATATCATTAAAAAAAAAAAAATCATAGAAAGTGGCGAAATCTCTGCAGAGAGGACCCAGGTTTAAAACACACACTGTTATTTACTCAACAATAAGTCACAGTTATCCTTGTTTTATTTATGTGTTCTGTTGCTGTGTTTTTTTTCCATTGGTCAATATACAGTATAATGTATGGTTTTCGGATTCTGGCCGGCAGCCAGAGCTACGGCACTTGAAATGGAATTCAGCCAAAACACGGCAGACAAGTCAGGCATGTTTGGAATGAGTCCACAACACTCCTGATTGGTTAATATAAACGTCATCGAAGAAACCTGCCAATGAGAACTGTCCGTGTCGTTCACATTTGAAACATCCACGTCAGTTTGAGCAGGTCTCCTCCTGCGAGCAACAGCTGTCTGTGTGTCTGCTGCAGGAGTTTATGGATTAATATCGGGATCGTTTTACATCTACACGTTAAATATGAGCATCGGGACGTCAACAAAGAACAGAAGACTTGAGATCTGGTGAGTCCTGCAACTGTAATGGAGTTAAATATGTATTTAGATAATCCTTAGTTTGTGAATGTTTTATTTTGTATTTAAGGTTACGTTTCTTCTTCTAGTTAGCTGAGTTTCTTCACGTTAAGTTGGTATGCATCATTAATAGGTTGTTAAATGTTAAGAAGCCCTGAGATGCTGTTTCTTGCAAGATGTTGCGCCCGGGAAACCTGGTGTAACAGGTGGCTGCTAACGTTAGCTTACAGCTTATTGCAGTGCTGCCCCCCCACCCTCTCATCTCCAACACGGGAGAATTACACATAAACATGCGGCGGGGTGTCACAGTGTTGTCGCCAAGTTTAATATAACGTTTCACAGATTTATTTAAAAAAAAAAAAAAGGTTTTAACAACATGTTTATTTATTGACTTTTCATTCCTGTATAATCATATTGCGCAAAGATGGCACTGTTTGTCAGAGCACTTCATCCTTCTGGGATTTCATGAAGAACAGCTCCAACGCCTGTGTGTATGGGAACACCTCTGGTGCTGGTCCATTAACTGCCAGTGTTTCCCACAGATTTGTTTCCCACATATCTGAAATAGCGGTAGTGGTGGGGGGGGGGGGGTGAGGTGACGTGCAACAACACTTGGTCGCTTGTTAGTAGACCCTTCACGCGATGGCAGAGCGAACAGGTACAGGCAGGGCCCATAATGATAGCCCTATAGTTTAAATCTACTACCCACAAATAAAAATGTATTTATAAACGTATTTAGGAACCTATCCATGTGATTTTTAGTGGGGGTCGACCTCAAATCCTCTATGGGGGTCCAGGGGCATGCCCCCCCGGTAAGATTTTATTTTTTATTTTGGAGTTAGATGCATCAATCTGGTGCATTTTGAGGGGAAAATATAGAGACTAGATCTATGGAAACACCTATATTAAACAGAACTGTATACATTTCAATAATCATAAAATCATGGCCATAACCAATAACATACCATTTCCAATATGAAAAAAACACTGAAACTTGTTTATTAATTTATTTTTGGTTCATTTATAGTTGTGAGTGTGTCTGTGCTCCTGAATCAGCCTCTCCTGTCTCCCTCCTCTCCCCTGCTCCTCTTTGAGGCAGCAGCAAAGACTAGTTTTCTCTCAACAAGTTTTAAAAGTGTATCTTGCCTTTTTTCACCTTAATATGTGTTTACATAACTGGTGACCACACCGTTTGAGACCCACTGAGAACTTAGACTAAGTTAACTATCTAAACAGTCCTTTACCTCACATGAGCTGAGCTTTTCCCGACCAATCAAGGGCTTTGATTTATGATCTGTATGACAGTGGTCATGTGGACAGCCAGTCACCCTGTGTGAGGCAGGCCACTTAACAGGCCAGAAGGAGGCGAGATCAGTGCAAGGGAGCGAGGGATCATTGTCCACAAGTTAATCGATCGCAGATGGCGTCGTGGTGACGGACGAATAAAAAAATAAAAATAATAAAAAAAATTATTAAAAAAACCTAAATGGGTCGCGAAATATACTTGGGCGGCCGTTAATATACCTGGGCGGCCCGCACTTCCTCTTCCAGCACCTGGACACAGCAGGAACCTACGCCAGGATCCTGTTTGTGGACTTCAGCTCTGCCTTCAACACAATCCATCAGGACCAGAACCTCTCCATCAGGACCAAAACCCCTCTCCATCAGGACCAGAACCTCTCCATCAGGACCAGAACCTCTCCATCAGGACCAAAACCCCTCTCCATCAGGACCAGAACCTCTCCATCAGGACCAGAACCTCTCTCCATCAGGACCAAAACCTCTCTCCATCAGGACCAGAACCTCTCTCCATTGCATTCTATTTCTTAATATAGTTCGCTATCTGTGTACTTTTTTAAAAGTTGTATTTGTATGTACGACACCTCCTCATACGTGTGAACCTACCTGGCAATAAACCCGTTTCTAATTCTGATCTTTTTGTCCTCTAGGTTGCACTGCCACGTCTACAGTAGCGCAGAATGGACAGAGGAAACATGATTGGACCTTTTTTTTTGCAGCCAATATACATTATCCTACAAACTTGGGATAGGAGGGTGAGTGAACAAGTTATCCATTGGTTGGAATTTACCATTGTTAGACGTACTAAATCCTGCACACTGCTCCTTCAAATTGACAATGTGAACATATGTCGCCATTTTGTAATTTCTGTTATTTTCAGTTGAGAATGTTTCAAAGTAATCTTAAAAAATGCAACTTACTTTTTGTTTCTACTGTTTATAAGTATGATGTTTAAATATGAAATGCTGTATTCATTAGTTGTACTGTAATTCTACAAATATTTTTATATTTTAAGTTTTCAGAGTAATTGTTTCCTACAGAACATTTAGTGATGTCATTTTGTTGAACCTGTTTGATTGGAAAATATTAGAAAAAAGCTGCAAAATAACAGTATTCTCCCGTTAGAACTTTAGGTTCTGTATATATTTTAGTGTTTGATCATACAAATCTAATAAAAAAAAAATGTAAAAAACTGTTTTTCTCATCAGAACTTTATTTAAGGTATTTCAATGTAACATTTTAAGACAATGGATTTTGAAAAGAGAGGAAAGTTTCCTCTAAAATCTTTAAGGAAAATGTCTGTATACTAATTGCTTTTGCACTTTATTTCAGTTAAGTATTTTTACGGTTTTTGTTTGGCAGCCACTGCTGCCAGTCATTTGACCGTTTTTTTACGAATGTTTTGCCCGTAGAAGTATTAGTGCTGTACTTTTATTAAAGGTTATTGACTGTAAAAAGAGCAGATAAATCTGTAAAATTACAGTGTTTTCCTGTAAAATCTTTAAGGACAATTCCCGTAAATTAATGTTATAAGTTCTGCAGAACAATTTGATAGAAAACAATAGCAATTTTCTATAGGATTCTATAAATTATTTGGTGGAATCTATAGTAAAATTCATAGGTGAATTCTAGCCAATATCTTGCAGTATATTCTACAGAAATTCTATAGAAACATAGATAGATAGATAAACTATAGATTTTTTTGCAGAATCTATAGTAAAATCCATAGGTAAATTATATAGAATATCTGCAAACATTCTAGAGATTTTTCTATAGAAGTTCTATAGAAATGTCCACAGATTCTATAGAATATAGGTCACAAATTCTATAGTATTCTACAGAATGGTATTCTACTGAACAGTTCTATAGAAAGCATCCATGGGGTTTTCTATAGGATTCTATAGATTATTTTCTACAAAAAACCCATCTACACAGTATATATTTTCTATAGTATTCTATAGATTATTTCCCAGAATCTATAGTAAAACACGTAGGCAATTTCTATAGAATATCCGCAAAAATCCTGTAGTATTCTACAGAAAATTTCTATAGAATTCGTCCATAGATTTTTCTTGCTAAGTCTAGCCCACAGTTCAGATATTACATCATATCGGCAGCAAATCTGGATCAGCTCCGTTGTTTCCCCGTTTTCAGAGATGTGGGTACGGAGGAAAAGAGAGAGGGTTTGTGAGTTCCCTGACACATATGTATACAATACATCAAAAAGTGCATTTTGCATGATAGGTGACCTTTAAAGTCAAAGAGTGGCTGTCAGCTACAGATTGATATATGTAGATATTGATAAATGTCAAGAAAATATATGAGTCATGTTCTGTCAACATTCAAAATGGAAATAAGACACAAAAAAACAGTGACATCAGCCAACACGTTTATTTGGACTTTACAATGTATAGTAGATCCATTCTCTTTTATTCATCATTGCATTTGATGGGTTACAATATGAAATGTTACAAGAAGCTAACATGTCTTTTACCCAGCAGGTGTCAGGTTGAATGCCGTGGGGAGTCAGTCCACACGAGGTCAAGCAGAAACAAAGCTAGCTGCCAAGTAGCCATTGTGCATTGTAAATGTGTACCTGTCAGCAGCATCCTTCCCGTGAGTCGCTCTCCTGCAGCGCTCACAACACTCACACAACCCTGCAATCATAACTTCAAGAAAGTCACTGACAAAGAAAAGCATCAACCACAAAGAGGAGTGAACATGACACAGGAAGTGTTGCTTCCTCTGAGCTGTCAATAATAATTGATCTGTTTTTACAGAAGCATTTTGCAAGTTATCTGAGCCGTGGAACCATCACATATTCAAATCAAAATCAAATGCTCGTAATATATATCCGAAAAGAAGCTTAGACTATGACTTTTGTAGAACAGCATGTGTTTGACAATAGTACAGCAGCAAAACAATTGAAACTCATTTTCATCGATAACCACCGTGAAAAAAAAGAAATATCCACTCATTAAAATATAGTTTATAGCTGAGCTACATGTTATCTCAATATAGATCCAATAAATACCTGCGCATGGAGGAATCATTCCTGGCATTCCTATGTGTGCACACAGATATAAATTAAAGCTAAATGCCACATGCTCACTTCTCAAATGTGAAGATATTGGGCCCATGTTTAGATCTCCCGCTTCACTTCACCACCTTTTACTCCAAGAGCAGGATTTATTTTCACTTCATGAACACTTGCTGCCATTCCAGCTGCTGTTCTGCAGCAACGCCTCAGCTGAGAGCCTTTCACTTCGGCCCACATTCATCCGCTGAATCACGTTGGAACACATCCTATCGCCCGCACTAACAAGTGTCTGTGCAAGCATCGTATCTCAGCAGCGAGATGCCTGCAGAGGTCACTATCAGGAGAGAGAGCGAGAGCGAGAGAGAATTCCTTGGTCATCTGAAATCTAAAGCCTCCCAAACGTGAGTCTAATTAGGAGACGGTAATTAATCACGTGCTGCCGGTGGTTCTGCATATTGAGACTCTAAACAGAGTGGGACTACGCACTGTGCTTGTTATTGATCACTTACACCACTTTATAATCACAGCTAATCCTCAGAGAGGTCTCCAGTAAATGGCTGAATATGAGATTGCCCTTCACGCTGTTCTCTGAAGGGTTCCCATTTCTTAGAG
Source organism: Pseudochaenichthys georgianus (assembly GCF_902827115.2). Lineage (NCBI taxonomy): Eukaryota > Metazoa > Chordata > Actinopteri > Perciformes > Channichthyidae > Pseudochaenichthys > Pseudochaenichthys georgianus. Next base: position 38,721,198 of record NC_047516.1, read on the forward strand.
CTTGTAGCACTTCCAGGAAAAACAGTCCACTGGGTTCCCCCCCCCATGAACGCAGAGCTTAAAGTGTATGCTCAGCATTATGAAATATTAATTAAGCCTCAGCTGATAAAACAATATGTTGATATCAAATCACCAAATGGCATTTGCTAATTGTGTATTCCCGAACTTCATTATAGAACTCTGCTACAGTAATTCCAACCGTTATGCAGTGCTTCATCAGGGCCTCTTCCTCAGGGGCCCGGTGTAATTATATCGTCAACTGCAGCAAGTCATCCTGTCCACAGTTCCAGTGGCCCTCACGGGGCTGCTCTGAACTCCACTCTGATAACAGCAGGCCTCGTGAATGGTGCCGCTGAGACATACTGCTGTAGAGCTGCTGGGATACAGAGCAGCTTCCTTACAAGTGTCTCAGAGAAAACCGAACACTCTAACCAAAGAAACCACCATCATTATATCTTAGCTGGTCATTATTATGACAATCCATTTACATGGCAAATAAAGAAGATGTGTTGTGCACGAAAGCAATACATTACACTGCATGACTGCAGTAGCTCTGCATGTAGCTGGAGGCGAATACCAATATCTGAACCACTGCTGCGTTAAGGTTCACAGCTGTCAGAAGTGTCTTGAATGTTCCAATATTCAAATCCCTCTGATTCTGACCACAAATGTCTTATTGAACGTTGTCATAGCAACAGTAGGGAGATTTGGGTGAGATGAGCCAATATGTACTTATATTGACCTTTAGGCAAGGAACGATTTGATTGAAGTCAAATAACAACAACAACAACAACAACAACAACAACAACAACAACAACAACAACCTTAACTTCAGGATGTTTTCTGTCAATCAAAATGAAACAAATACATCTATCACAAAGGGCCATACAAATATGAGTTCATAAAAAAAAGCTTAACTTAGGGGTAAGTAGATCTGAGTCAAGGGGTACATTGAGATTGTGGCATTCCTTAAAATGATTGAACCGATCTAGACCTAAAAGCATAGAAATCATTCTATCAATATGCTGTGTTTTGCTACACAAGGGCAGTTCCCCTTAGCTGACCTACTGGATCACGTAACAGTGTAACACACATTTACATACCATCGTATACTCCGGAGACTGAACTGCACTGCCTCAGTGATGGTGAACCGCTGGCTCACTTTGCCCCAGCTACTTTATTCCACAACAACTGTATAGTTTATGCCTTCATGCTAATCTTTAGATACATGATTCACATGGTTTTACACCTTGCTAAAGAACCAACATGTATGATACATATTTTCAGACCTGGATATTTTTGCTTTGACAGAACAGTTATTAAATCTGACATTTTGAACATTTACTTTGACAAGCAGAACATGGTTTGTTGTGAAACATTTACCATTTGACCATGTGCGTCTCTCCATCACAGCCACATAGAAACGATGGGTGCTTCCTGCATTTATGGTCACGTGACAACAAATGTTCGCTAAATCAGTGATTTTCAACCACCGTGCCGCGGCCGTGGGAAATTATCCAACTTCACTTAATTAGTCCAAAAAAATGATTTAGTTACTTAATAATTTGTCATGGTTATGCGTCTGTGCCTGCAATGTAGTGACTAGCGAAGTAATGAAATACTCTTCCACGTACTGACCTGCCCAGTGGGTGGCAGTAGCGCAATTTAAGACAAGAGAATTAGTGATAGACGTACAGCGATTTATACATATTTGAAAACGAAAAAGACTCCGAACTGGGCCCTGGACAAACATCTAACCCAGATGAAGAGAGTAATATGAGTGGTGGTCAAAAGAAAGCAAAAACAGTGAGCTCAAGAAAATACAGCGAAAGTTATCATTTGTTTGGATTTACTTTCACCGGGGATCCTGATGCGCCGACTCCGTTATGCACGGTGTGAGGAAAGGGTTAACAACAGTGTCATGGTCACAGGCGAGCTTTGTGTTCCTCTAAACACTCCCAGGGTTCACACTGAGCGAGTATAAATACATTGAGAGACTAGTGACTAATTGCCATTGTAAATGTGTCATTGTGTAACACTTTTTGGGTGGTGTGATTCAGGATTGTTTTAATGTGAAACATGTGGCTCAGAAAAGGTTGAAAAACACTGCCCTAGATAAAGGGGGCGGGTCATCTTACCCCACTCTCCCCTATCGCTTGAACTTGAAATTGATTTCAAATTCTTGCTTTCTAAGATTGTCTTCATAAAAACGACATTACATTGAAAGTTACAATTGATAAGTAAGGTTGAAAAGAAAGGCCATGTTAATTGCAAGAGAAGTGGAATCATGTCATGGTGCTGTCACCCCGAGGACACTGGGCTGTGCTGCAGATGCATGCAGAAATGGCTTGATAGTAAAAATGTTCCCAAAGTGCAAAATATGCCGGCGACTCACAGCTGAATAAGACAGGACTGTGATGTGACAAACCCTCACGTATGAGCGTTCAGGCAATCACAGAAAATATCATCTGATCCATCCAATATATCCATGACGTGCGAGAGCTCTTACCCACTGGCCGATGATAGAGGGCCTTTACTGTCATTTGTAGGTTATGGTACATTATGGTACATTATATTAAGTTAGCGATTCATCTGGACAAGTTGTTGCGTAAACATTTTTTAACGCAAATGAATTACATTACCAAGTTATACCCAATGTTGCTCTCTTAATACCAGCAAGGACGTCTATGATGAATTGCTCGGCAGTGAAAAGGTAAGATAGTGGAGGAATTGGCACAAGCTGCACGTATACCACTGACTGGAGACCACTGGACATCAGGGAGAAGCATCACTCTACAGCACACCCATGACTAATGCTCTGCCAGCAGACGGGACAGTAGCAACAGATCGAGCTGCAGTATGATGGAGGCAGAGCGAACATGCCCTGCACAGCACACTGCATACAGAGGGGATCACAGCAGCTTCCTTCATGCTTTAGATCAGGGATGGGCAACTTTGATGGTGGTGGGGGCCACATCATTGATGTACTGGCCACCAGGGGGCCGCAGATTCACTTGGAACTGTGGAAATTGATGTGAGATATTGTACCAAAGAAGTGTGTTACATGTGAAATGGCAGAAAGTCTTGTTGCAATTTCCAGACACTAAAAGAGGTCTGTTGAGTTTCTCTGGTAATTATCAAATAGTAGCAGTTAAGTGAATACTGTTTAAGCAATACCTGTGTTTGTGTTTTATAGTGATTTCTCTGTTTGATCCTTTCATAAATGTGAGGACTAAAATGGCGGTAGACAAAGGGCTGTTAAGGGTTTTATTGCTATGTGGGGGAGGTGAAGATATGCAGGACAGGGTGATTGGTGTGGGGAGAATTTATTCTGCTTAGGATCTCAAGCAGGCCAAGTTTCAGAGAAGTCTATATATCTTGAATAAGTATATGTGTGAGTTTATACATTCCTGTGTGTTAATAATTGAAGGAACAAAAGGTACATTTTTCCTCTCAAATATAGAGAGGTTTTTTATAGATTTCTGAAACAATGTTCCCTTTTTCTTAAAAGTAGATGAGCACAATAGTTTTTTCTTTGACTTTTTACCTGTTTATCAAAAGAGTGTTTTAAGCTATTTGTGAAGAAGGAAGATGCAGAATTAATGGTGATTTCTGTTTTGAGTGTAAAGATTATCCCTGATAATGTTTTCTGGGTTAAACCATCGATAGGCTTTACAAATGGGGAGGGACATTTCCCCTGATTTTAATGATGTGTATCCTGCAGGCCTTCCCAACACCTGTGGCTTTCAAAGCTGCCATGCGCTGATTCCCTGTGAGACAGCATGTTGGTATCTCCCAAATGAAACTCCACCCCTTTGTTGGTTTTGGGACGTGCAACGTGTTGCTTCATTCTCTCTTCACGCGCGGCCCGGAGCGGGAGGTCAGGGCAGAGTAGGCATACTCCTGACATTACTCATATGAGATGGCTTTGTATGGTAATGTATTAAATGGTATTGCATTATTACCGTTTATGATTAAAACAGACTTTTGTTTAACCCTCGTCCTGGTTGTTTTGAGTGTTTCTTCTTTTAAAGCAAGCTCATTAGGAACGGCGCGGAGAAAAGTAGACCAAAAACTCCTTCAGAACACACACACACACACACACACACAAATTCCATGTATTGTGTATGTAATTATTAACAAATATACTAAGTCTGACATCTTCATTGACATTTTACAATCAAAGGGAACATCCTCTAATAAACTCACTAAACAAATATCAGTTCACAGAAATGTTATTTCATTTTTACAAGTGGCATGTTTGTATTGAACAGGTTATTAAACAGTGGAATAAAACTATTTTAAACTATTGGAAAGCACGGAAAATGTGTGTGCATTGAGATTAACCATTAGATGACATACACATGAAGTCATGAACACTAACTCAGACATTAGTTGTCTAACTTAAACCTAAAACACTTGTAGCCAGTCTCTGCATTCCTCTTACTCCACAACAAGGGGAATGTCAACACAGACACCTGTCAGCCCGCACTCTGCTGATCCTCAGCACCGGTATTTGAAATCATGTACGCAGCTCGCGGCGTAACTAGGAGTCTAGTGGACGGTATCAGTACTACAAGTAAAACCATTTATTTTATTAATTACGTTGTTTATAAATTAATCTGAGGACCGCAAAAAGAGCTAACACCTCTAATACCACCTCTAATACACAATTAGGCCGCCATTTGCCCCTGGGCCGCCATTTGCCCATCCCTGCTTGAGATGAAGAAGTGAGGAAAAACGTCATGCTAGTACATCGGATCATGTCATAATAAAGTCAAAACCTTCTGATTTATCTTCCGAGTTTTTCATGCCTTTTTTACAACAACACCACACATGTATTTGTTTTATCCCCCCCAAAAAATACAAGTCGTATTTTAAACTTCTAATTAATTCTGATAAATCATGATATAAAGATTATTATTGCGATAAACATGATTAATTGTTTGTAATTAATTGACCAATTGATATTCTATGTTGTCTTATGTCATGTTATGTTATATCATGTTATGTTATGTTATGTTATGCTTTGTTACCCTCAATATTAAACCCTGGATTGGCTATTTAAGGCACAGACTGAAACGTCTTCAAATGAATGGCACACTCTGTTTTTCTTCAGGTGAACATGTTCAGTAATTTATAAACTGCTAACAAGCTGTTGACAGTATGTGGTACTGTGGCAGTCACTTTCATTGTTTCAGGGTAATTAGAAGCTATTTTCTTCACACTCACTTGTGTTCTCAGTGATTCATTATTAGCACATAACTATGTGCTAATGGCTGGGAGCAATTCTACTAAGTGAGATAGTGCTGCAACTTTTAATAACTATAAGGTGAACATGTTCTCATACGAACCAGACCAGAGGCCTGTACTACAAAGCCGGATTTTTCGCTTAGCTCCTTCTTTGACCCGCGAGATTTCAACGTCTCATGTAGGCGAGCCTCCAGTACAAATCGGACACAATTACAAACCATCATGCATCACACTAGCAAGACGGCGATCGCAATTGCGCAGGTCTGTGTCGGTCTCGCTCATCTCAAACAAGCGTAATATCACCCAGCTACAGCCGCAGATGGTACAAGACACGCCCCCTACACAACACGCCCCTACACGACATGCCCCCTACACGACACGCCCCCTACACGACATGCCCACTTGACACAACACTACGGTGGCTGAGAGACGCTAGGCTTGTTTGGGACGAGTGAGACCGACGCAGACCTGCGCAATTACGATCGTCGTCTTGCCAGTGCGTTGCATGTTGGTTAGAATCTAATCTTGAGCAGAAACAAATGTATTTACTTCTTAGTACATATCTGACATTAACGATTAAACACATGTGTGCATTCTTTATAAATGCAAGCCGACTCCGGAGGTGGCAGTATGCACCTTAAAGCAATCCGCCAAAAAAATCGAGAGAAGAAGAAGAAGAAGAAGAAGAAGAAGAAGAAGAAGAAGAAGAAGAAGAAGAAGAAGAAGAAGAAGAAGAAGAAGAAGAAGAAGCCGACTCCGAGCTGTCCGACTTCAGGCGAGCTTTTTGAGACCTCCCCCGGCTGCGATCGGCTATTCTCGTCTACTTTCGAGGCGAGCCGCAGCTCGTCTCAAACGAGCCTACTGATACCGTAGACTACATGGCAGATTTAAAACGAATCGCAAATGTTATTGTAGCATTTTAAGCAACTATTAGGCAAATTAATTAATAACCAAGTCCATGCGTTTGTGACACAACAGCATATGAGTTTAAGCACAAATCATTTTGTCTGATTAATAAATTAAAACAAAAAGGTGGCTTAGTAAACTTTTTAGTACATATAGAATATGTATTAATGAGATCATCTATTAATTATGTTTCTCTAACTGCTACACATGTATTTATACATAAATGTAGATATTTATGAACATCTAAATAAAATTGTTTTTATTATAAATAATCACATCATGGGGTCATTAAGGTTTCAAACAGGTGCATGTAAGGTAGGCCTACTATAACTTGAAGACATGATATCTAAAACTAATTTCTGAATCTCACATTAGCCTGTAGTTTGGTATGTTATTGATATGGGCTGGACGCCCCTTTACAATGACCATCATTGACTTTGTTTTAGACCACATTAGGAGGGCCAGTCAGGCCACGAATGACTAATGATCTAAATCATTCACATGTATTAGCCAATATACAATCACATGCTTGAATATAAAAGTCAAGAAGAACAATAAACAAATGAACATTTAGGTTTCATGTGTAAATTGTGAGCAAACCATCTTTTTAAAAAAATGTATTTATTTAATTTAGTGATATAGGTTACAAGACAAGTGCATACAAGTACAGTGTCACAGATACACAGAAGACAATGAGGAGCATTTACAAGTAAAGACAAATAACAAATTACAAAACATACATGGAGACAAAGAAGAAAACAAAAACAATTTAACTGAGTTTAATATTGGAAATAGTTAACTCCTTAAACAAGCAGCAATGGACTGTATGGACGCACACAAGATACAGAAGTATTTAAATGTTATCAGACATCAAATTTATAACATTGAAAATAATTACTTCATGTATCTGAATTGTTTTGCTCCGCATTTACCAATTCAAGCTAAAATAATTCGAATGGAGAATTTCGGTGCTTAAAATTCGATGTCCAACATTTAGAGGGAGCATCTTCCGGGCTACCCAGACAGGATAAGCAATCGAGCCTGAATGCAATTGAACCGACTTCTGGCCTATCAGAGCACGGCTTTGTCAGTTATGTGATCATAACAACCCGGGAGAAAGATGAAGGGGCGCCGGTAAGTAGTCAGTTTGTGCTGTTTATTTTACAAGCAGTGAGGGCTCGACAGCATGTCAAATGAGTGAAGTAGCCTTGTGCCTTGTGTGTGTGTGTGTGTGTGTGTGTGTGTGTGTGTGTGTGTGTGTGTGTGTGTGTGTGTGTGTGTGTGTGTGTGTGTGTGTGTGTGTGTGTGTGTGTGTGTGTGTGTGTGTGTGTGTGTGTGTGTGTGTGTGTGTGTGTGTGTGTGTGTGTGTGTGTGTGTGTGGGGAGTGTTGCAGTGACCTTATTTCTGAAAAATTATGTATTGAAGTCAATGGAGAGAGAAAGATTATCTTTCGATCCCGTTTGAAGTGTGCCACGAATTACAAATATGATGTTTGTCAATTTAAAAGATAATTTTGCAAGTAAAAAAAAAAAAATGTGTCGTAAAACTGTGAAGTAACACATTTGTTTGTGTGAAACACTGAATGAACTACATCTCTGGTCTCGCAGAACAACACACGTCACCAAGATGGCCGTCACTACTGTCTTGTCAACAAAACGATTGACTACCCTCACTATCACCACGATGAAACACGTCCAGAAGAATGTCATGCAAAGCTGCCTGCCTTCCTTTGATTCTCTCTGAACTGCCTGATCTTTTTAATGTTTAATGTCAATCATTTGTGCAGATAGCATGAAGTAGAAAAGATCGCAGATACTAATGTAGCGTTAGCATTTCTCCCCCGGGCTTAAATGGTGTATTATAGAATGATCACACCGGTGACAGTACTCTTCAAAGGGTTCACGAAATATGACTGCTATTCTTACTGTTTAACATGTTGGGTTACTTAATGTTACTTCATATTAAGGCGAATAAAAATGACAAGGCTGTAATGCTAACTAACGTGCTAGCTACTAGCTAGGTAGCTAACTTGATCCAGCCACTCCTGGTCCTTTCATCAGACTGGAAGCGAAAGAACGAGCAAGACCCAATGCTGCTATGATAACAACCTGGTACTAAGCACACAGGCATCTTGTTAAAGTTATCTTATCTTAGCCAGCGCCATATAGATTATATCTATATGGCGCTGATCTTAGCTATCTCTTAGTGGAGGAAAACAGTTATGACATCACTCTGGGATTTGTAGTCTTTCTAGTTGCGTATTTTTCATAGTCTTATATTTCAACAGTTTTACGACAAACTGTGACTGTTTTTACATGGAAATGATTTTTTAAGATTGACAAACATCATATGTGTAATTCATGGCACAATTCAAACGGGATCGAAAGATACGTTTTCTCTCTCCGTTGACTTCAATGCATAATTTTTCCGAAATAAGGTCCCATGGACCGGAAGTAGATGGGCGTGACTTCGCCACTCTATGGCGGATCTTTGTTAAGTTCCATATGTCACGGATAGGATCATATTCTGTGCCAAATAAGAGACATCTCCAGTCCGCTTCACTGTGAGTGCAGACGTCGATGTGTCCCATTATCATTCATATCACATCATAATGTATCATATATCTCCTTATCTGAGTCAGCTGAGCCGTATCTGGCCGTGCAACACTCACAGTGTCACATACTGGATGCAGAAGTATTATTTTAAGCAACACATTAAGTTGACGAAACACTCGAGTCAAAAGTAATTAAAGTCAGATCCACTCGTGTCTTAGACGGCCGTGATGTCATAAACCTGTTAATGTACGCATTCAAACACTTGTTCTGTTACCAGCTGTATTCACCTTGCAGGTGCAGCTCTGTGCTTTGATCCTGATCAAGTGTTTAAGTCATGGATGTTTAAAGTTTAACTTCTTCATATGTCTAATATTATAGTTTTCTTCTCATTCAGGAAGTATGACGCTGCGCTGTCAGTACGCTTCTCCATGTTTGTGATTGTTCAAATGTTGCTAACCCCGCCCCTTCCACGTGAACGCGCACTCAGCAGGACAGATAAACCCTGGGTTGATTTACCGAGTTGATAACCAGCGTCGTAGGACCGCTTAGCGAGAGCGCGTTTGTTAGGGTTAGTTAAGCCAGATAACTCAAACATATTCAGGGTCTGTTGAACTGGATTCGTAGTACAGGCCTCAGGTTCCAGTTCAGTGTTATCAAACACTATAGATAAGCTTCAGACAGCAGTGTTTACCCTTCATACCGAGCAAACTCAGAATACAGTCTAATTAACAAGTTTATTGACTTTATAGTCTTCTACCCTGGACTTGTGGCTTAAGATAAGAGCTATAAATCAGGGTAAACAATAAGACACAGGTGTCCGACATTGCTTGGAGATGGGGCTTTCGTTCAGTGCTGTAATTCTTTATTTACAACTATTAGTGTGGATAGACACAGCTATTAAAAGTTTCTTAATATTCTGTTCACCCCATCTCCACATGTAATCAACTGTCATTGATTGTGTTGACTGGGCCAGGTTTATGTTCCTTTTTTCCTCTTGTAACTTCACCATGTTTCCACACTGAGTGATTGGTGCTACGAAGATGCACAGCAGAATGAATCTGGCCTTGAAGAGCCATTCTCTCCTCCGCAGAATGAAATTGCAAAGATTAGCTTGATTTTCCAGCAGGCTCAGCCTGGACCAATGCAACTGCAAACATTATCATTAACAACACCGGGTTCATGTGCATGCCCTGTGGATTGGATGTCTTATTAAAGTGCATATAATGGATTGCATGTGATTAATCAATGCCATCCTGTGCTGATATATTTGATGAAAAAAAAGAAGTAATCTGAATTTTCATTTAGTTGACTTAAACTTAGTAAATGTGCAATTTGGTCCCACAACAATCCCTTTAACCCTCAGAGACCCATTTAGGACATTTCCGTTTTTGTATATTTTTGTGTTTTGCCTTATAGATTGTCATTTCTTTACAGTATAATCAAGTTTTACACAGCCCAGAAATCAGCACAACCTCAGCTAATGATACATGTCACTCATTAGAGACTTATATACACTATAATAGGGGATATTTGCCCATTAATAAAAAATAAATAAAAAACGGAGCTTGAATTATTTACTTATTTCATTAACCTCTTAAGCCCGAAGGTCCCCCCAGTGGACCCCTCCCACCGTTTTTTTACGAGACTATGTCTCAGGGCTTCTTAACATTTATGAAACTATTAATGTTTCATACCCTTTTAAAGGTAAGAAACTCCACTAACTGACAATAAGAACAATTGTTAGCTAAAAAAAACACAAGAGTAATACCAAGCCTTTGAATTAGCATTGAGCGAAAAAATGCTAACTAATGCTAACGCTTTTTTACACAGAACTCACGGTAGAAATGCCCTTATTACTATCTTAACTGCACAAACAAGATATACGATTTAAAGCTGAGACTCCACAGATTCCACACATGTAATGTCATCACTGTACGACCTCGAATTCCTGGAGCTATCAGCCAGAAAAGAGAAAGTAAACAACATCCGGTTTCAAAAATATTACAATAATTACGTCTTACCTTTTTTGATTTGTGATCAAAAGTTGTGTTCAACGGAATAAAAACGCCGCTCAAGGTTAATCCAATGTCTTTGTGTCACGTAGAATGTTTTACTGATAATCCATCATCATATTTATGGCACTGGGTATAAAGTTTTGCCGTCCAGGCTTGTACTTTCAGATATGCTTCGTTTGCTTCTCTATTACGTCCGCAATGGTAATGTTTACGTGGATTTGGGAACTGCCCATCGATTCTATTGGATGTAATGGTTAAGAAAAAGGTGTAAATCACCCAAATCGACCAATGGGTTCCAGAGATATGGTACTGCGTAAAGTATAAAGAATGCCAGCCAGCTTAAGTACATTACGCAGGAGACTTTACTTATTGTTTACTACGTAAGGAAGAAGGAATTGCAGGACCCAGAGCGCACGGAGCACAGAGCGGACAGCAGATAACGGAATTGCAGTTTTATTGCTTATAGATTATCAGAACATTTCAAAGGGGACACAGCCACATTGGATATTAACCTATGGATTAACTACATCATCGTTTTTATCGTTTTAATGCCATTGAAGACCAGTTTAGACCAGACAAAGAGGAAGGTGAGCCATGTTAGCCTTGCGCATTAGCGCTAGCGCCACTTGTTTTGATGTACGTTTGTGTTGATAACATCGCGAGTTTGTATCTTTCAGTGTTGAGGTGGGCACCGTTAGATTATGTGTCTTTACGATCATAAACGATGTGTTGGATGTGCAGCTAGGATAAGTAATAAGGGAGCTAGGAATGATTTTCGGTGCAGTAATAGGTTAGCATCTTTCGCTCGGGGCTAATTCAGAGGCTAACTGTAAGAGGATAACAGAGTAGGCCTATGTTTTATTTATTTTTTTATTTTTTCACAACAGTTGTATTTGGATGGAATGAATACCTATAGTGATAATTCAAAGTAATAAAATGATTTTTACAGTGAAAAAGTTCAAATGGAACTGATGGTTCCCAAATTACCCAGAGGTGAGTCCGCTTGGACTTTATTTTTTTAAACCTCTCTAAAAAGGTCACATTTAACTTGTTTTGCATCAATATTGATACAGGGTACTTATTATATGTTATAGTTTGTATTCCTAAAGCTTTTAGTCTACTAGCCCATCATTCAAGGGTGGTTTTCACTATAAGTAATGGTTTCTTTTTAGGCGGACATTAGAATTTACATGTTTTTACTGTGTTCCATCTGAATTTACTTTAAAATAAAAACATCTATATTGATTCTGACACTTCTACATCCAACTCACAGATGTAACCTTGCTTTGAGAGAAAATATTATGAATGTACCCCTTTTAGAAGTGAAGATATAGTCTTTGTTGTGTTAGTGGCATTTTCGATCCTGAAACCTGAAAAACAGGCTCAGGGCTTAAGAGGTTAAAAATAACTGCTAACCATAATATTGAAAGAAACATTCAACACAGAAAATTGCACACTTTATTATCATTGTATCAGAACTGATTAGAAGTTCTAACTTATTCTGTTCATTAGTTATGCCCATTATTTTGGGCAGTGTCCATGGGCGTTTTTTTTGCCAGGAATTGTAATTTTTTGTCCTGCCAATTTTGAAGAGTACACATGATATATCATGTCGACAATCACACATGGCATGCTGAGCAGATTCGTCAGAATTTTCATCGACATCGTCCCCTTGAAAAATCAGCTCCAAAGCCTCAGCTGTAGTAAACTTCCTTACCATACCTCAGTTTACTTTTAAGACACTAAAATAACGTATTCCAACTTTTATTTTGTTTTCTCGCGTGGAATTATACCGGCTCTCGTTTCAGTACATAACAACGGAACTGACAGGCAACCCTTTGAATCAGACTCCGATTGGCTGTGACTGCATCCACTCAGAGTGTCCGATTCAGAAACGTGACTCTTACCCTCTATACGTCACAAACAAAGATGGTGGATGAGAATAGACCTATAAAACATACAGAAAACGATAAGCAATGCGTCAGAATCAAGGTGAGAGTATCCGCATTTTTAAAACTTTACGCACATTCGTTTCACCGAAATAAGTAAACGCCTCTCAATGAAAAACTGAATGGAGTTGTTCATTGCCGTTTCTGTAGTCTAAGAGGAAAAAACACGGCATAACATAAAAAAGCGTCCAACAAGTGACATGTAATGTAATGTATGTGTGTGTGTGTATTAACGTGTGATGTTGTAATTAAGTGCACGATAAACCAATAAGTGGAATCAGAGTTGTTACTTTATTGTTGCATGATATCTGAATGATTGGCAATCCGTCTGACCATTTCTCAACACTTATCTAAAGCAGTGGTTCTCAACCTGTGGTACGTGCACCACTGGTGGTACGCCAGCTCCCGCTAGTGGTACACGTATGAATCAGACATATATATATATTTTTGTTTTACATTTTATTTAACGTTTATTTAACCAGATGAAAATATTGAGAGAAAATCTCATTGACAATGCTGACCTGGCCAAGAAAGCAGCAACGTTACACATTCTTGCACATAACGACATATACAATACAGAGAACATAACTAAGTAAACAAAAGACGAAAAGCAGTCACTACATTGTGCACATTTGGGACAGTAAGAAAGATACACTACTTATTACTACAAGAGCAGCTGGTGGTAAGGACCTCAGGCAACTTCAATTTAAAACAGGCTATAGGGACAAGTGCCCTCAGTTTGAGGCTTGATTGAATAACATTAATTGAATGATTAGCGAACGTTGCAAGCAAGCTAAAGAAAGAAGAAAGCTGAACGATGTTGTGAGAGAGGTACAGAGGAGAATATTACCAGCGAAAGTGAACAAGTGAATGAGGAGGAGGACAGTCATCAACGAAGAAGTGACTCAGGAAGAAGGCATTTGCTCAAAGGATGGAGAGAAGGCTGTGACCGAGGTCAAGAGCTGAAAAAGCACACACTTGTGTGTAACTTAATTGTTATCTTTTTTATTTTATTTTTTACTTTGCCACCACAGAAATGGCGATAGCAAACATCAGCAGACTGAAGATGAGCTATTAGCCCTTAGTATGGCTCATCTGCTCCTGGAGGCTTCATTATTATTGTGGAACTGAATTCCCAAGAGGACATTCTCACTTTGGTATTTGGTACATGTGTGTATGTATGTCATTTGTTGTGTGAGAATAAGTTATTATGTTGTTCTTTATATTCTCACTTGTGGTGTGTGAGTGAGTGAGTGAGTGAGTGAGTGAGTGAGTGAGTGAGTGAGTGAGTGAGTGAGTGAGTGAGTGAGTGAGTGAGTGAGTGAGTGAGTGAGTGAGTGAGTGATGAGTGTGTGAGAGAGAGACCTGCATGCACTGTGCACAGACTGTATTTTAACATTGGTCATATGGTGGTACTTGGTGAGACAACTATTTTCTCAGGTGGTACTTGGTGTAAAAAGGTTGAGAACCACTGATCTAAAGCATTGCCAAAGCCCCTTTCCCAGAAGGCCGCTGTGATTCCCCTCTGTATAATGTGCGCTACACATACTGTATGCTGGTAGTGTTAATACTGCAGAACTGCTCCTTCAGTGGTGATCCTGTCTTTTATCTCAGACTCTGAAACTTCAGGAAACTGCGGGCATGCTTCGGTAACATGCCTTTCCTCCATTGTCTCCACACTTAGAGAAGAAGTGCAGCAGTGACTTGTCATGGATCAGCTGTTACAGCGAGTCATGGTCTCCAGTCAGAGCAACACATGTCTTGTGCCCATTCCTTCGCTTTTTTACTGCAGTTCCTGGTAAATAATCTGCACTGGAATTACTCAGCAACTTTGGGTCGAACTTGGTAATGTGAATTATTGGCATTAATATTTCATTGACACGTTAAGGTTTCTAGATTAATCTCCAGCGTTAACATTCACTGCCCTTGTAGTTATGATTCGATATATAATAAAATAGCACTGAAACGGGCCATTGTGTAGGACACCTGTTTTAGACATTTGAAATAGAAACACAGCTGAGTCAGTGCTGAAGGACATGTTGATCATTTACCTGTGGCCAAAACAGCTTTTAATGACTAGAGAGATGGCTTTACACTGAAAACACTGAAACGTTGACTGTAATTAAATGTATTATGTCCACACATTTCACATTACTGTATTAGATTAGTTGAAAGCAATAACATTACGTTTAAATATATTACATTTACGACATAATACACTTAATTCAAGTCAATGTTCCAGTTGTTTCAGTGTAAATTGGTTAGGTGTTGTATGTAGAAAACATCTTATAATAATTAGATACAAGACCATTACATTACATAATAATAATATGCAGTTTATAATATAGAAAATTGAAAAGGTTTGGGTTTTCTGAATGTTGTATTGAATTGAAAAGCTTTCCTGAGATGACAGATCCTTTGGCCTGTGCTCGAGTGATTCTGACAAGACCACAATGTGCTACAGACGGGCCCTTTCCTATACATTGTTTTTAACTCTGACTTTGTATCACAAGGGTATCTATTCACAAAGGGTCTGTATGTTGTCAGAAATGCAAACACATAGTACAGTATGTGGACCAGCATGTCATTGCTACATGCATAGGGACATTCCTACAGGACCCTGCGCTCTGTTCTACACAATGAGAGGCTGATTCAGAAACTCACATGATCCACGAGGCAAACCAACCGAGAGCTGCGTGAACACAAGTCATCCTCTGTGTCTAACATATCAGCCATCCGGTCCAGGTCATCAGCATGGCATTGATCCTGTGTCTTTAGTTTTCTACACCTACTTCATATTCCTGCCTCTTTTTATTTATATAGCAGCAGCGGAAAATATGAATGTGTACTTTGATAGCGTTTCCATTGCTCAGGATAGAGACCCACGTTGACTTCAATGCAGTGTATTGTGTCAACTGATTTCACATTGCTGACTGTATAGTTAAAGCCATCATTTTAAGTTTAAATAAAAAGGGTTAGGGTTCAATATTAGGTTCAACTTAATAGTATTGCTTCCAACTAACCTAATGGAGTTATGTGAAATTGGTTGAAATGATACATTTAATCAAAGTCAATGTTTCAGTCTTTTTCAGTGTGGTAAAGGAACAGGATCCAATCAGTACACTCTAACAGAAGGCTTCATTAATCCTGCAAATACTCAGAACAAAGCACATGTCTTCAACCCTAGGTCCAGACAGAGCAGAGCTTCTGTCCGTGATCTGTGGGGTCTCAGTGCTGACTATCTGATCTTCACCTACTGTAGATCCAGGGCTGCATCAACAAGTAATGTCCAGCTTCAGTACAAAGGGTCATAGAATGAACAGTTACATGTTTGGTATCACCCACACACACACACACACACACACACACACACACACACACACACACACACACACACACACACACACACACACACACACACACACACACACACACACACACACACACACACACACACACACACACACACACACACACACACACACCCACACCCACACCCACACCCACACACACACACACCAGGGTTTCCGCTAGGATTTTTTCTCGCCGGTCAAATGTCCGGGCAGAATTTATTTTACCGGACAAATTTGAAACTTACCGGTCATATTTCAATAATAATAATAAGAGTTGTGTAGCAGAGTTTCCGTTAGCAGGTATTTACCGGACTATGAGCAGATATGCTTCAGTTCACGGGGCTCATTTTTATATTGCTTCAGTTTATAATCGTAACAGATCGAAAAATTCAGATTCATTTTTCAATAAATGATTCCACAAACAACAAACAACATAATTATTACATTCAAACAAACTACTTGTAGTAGATAACGTACATTATTCAGAAGTTTACATTACATTTGAATAATAACACGGGAGAAACGGATCCTCTCTCTCTCTCTCTCTCTCTCTCTCTCTCTCTCTCTCTCTCTCTCTAGCCCGTCAGTTTCTCATGCAGCTCCAGCAGCTCGCTAAACAGAGGGCGGGGCTTCAGGTGATCATGCAGAGCTGCGTGTCTCGGTCTGACTCAGCAGCTGATCTGATCTCTCTCTCTCTCGAGTCCGGTTAAACTTCACTCGCGTTTATGTCCATATCGATCAGATCCAGTTCTCCTGATCGGCCTTCATAGAGAGCACCAATCAAACTATTAAGAGGGAATATCGGCCGATAATGACCGGCGGCCGATCGATCGGAGCCTCCCTAATTATTACCAGACATTTTGACCGGCAGGTTTTGAATTTACCGGTTTTTAATAAATGTTACCAGCTAAAAACCGGTAATTACCGGCTAACGGAAACCCTGCCACACACACACACACACACACACCCACACACACACACACACACACACACACACACACACACACACACACACACACACACACACACACACACACACACACACACACACACACACACACACACACACACACACACACACACACACACACACACACACACACCATGTATACATCACTTCTGGGGACATTACATTGACTTACATGCATTTCCTAGAGACTTATCCTAACCTTAACCATAACCAACACATGCCTAACCCTAACCCTAACCCTAATCCTAAACCTAACGAAGTCTTCACCCTAAAATTAATGATTCCCCTTATGGGGACCTCCAATTTGTCCCCATAAGGGAGGCGAGTCCCCACATGTGACTATGTAAACAGATGTAGGTCCCCACAAGTATAGTAATGCTAGTCCACACACACACACACACACACACACACACACACACACACACACACACACACACACACACACACACACACATTAAAAGCCTCAGAGAAGTTATTCGTGGTACGCAGTGTGTGATCACCTCAGAGAGTGTCAGCACTCCTGCAGTAAACCTGCATCAGCTGCGGCTCGCTTTTCACTTCTCCTCTGAGCTAAATTGAGCCATTAGTGTAAGCAATTGTTCAGAGAGTGCACTTGTTTCACTCTGGTTTCAAGGAGTAGAAAAGGCAACACAATAAACATCACTACACACTCCAAGGACCATGCTAACTCATTCTGGCATCTTGAATGTTCTCTTGCAAATAAACGTTACAGCTGCTATGCACCACATTCTTTGGAGTGAATCTGGTCAAAGGCCCATTACCTTAAATCAGGTCCTTTGAGCCACAACACACTCTGGCGATGCATGATATTAGCTTAATATCCAGAATAATACATCGCTGGAGAATAGTGGTAGAGGAAACTCAGAGCAGCATGTGACAGACAGGGTTACTTAGCCACACAACTTAGAGGCAGCATCCTTTAGTTGAAGCTCAACAACCATGAAAAAGTCACTTTATAAATGAAATAGCTAAAGTTGTAGGAATACTGAAGTGTCATTTTATTACCAGTGAAGGACTTTAGAAAGTTGGCTCATGAATGTGAAGAACAGCATGAGAACAGAAGATACATTTGAATCAAACTGCCATTTATTGTCATAAGGAAGAGGGTTCTTTAAAGCTACTCCTGCATAGAAGAGATAGCTCTTCACACAGAAGCAACACATCGTATTCTGTACTCCTCTTGATACAAGTGTCCAATGTGTGGCTTTGTTCGAGCAGGCCTTGTAAGTGTTTTGACATTGAACAGATGTCAGGGCTCACAGCAGCATGACACCTGCACGATGCTGAGACACATGCAACGATAACGTCTATGTGACACCAAGAATATCAAATAACGATGGTCTTACATCAGTTGTGAGGCATTTGTTTGGGTTGAATTACTTTTCTGGTCAGGTTTCTTTTTCCAAGAATGCATACAAGGAATAGAAATAAGAATGAGCAAATGTAACATAACTCCCTACATTCAGCAAAGGGTTGTTGCTGAGACATCGGTGTAGAAGTTGTGTTTGTAAAGCTGATCCGTCTGTTCAGTTTCTGACCAGCGTGCGTCTTCAGAGCATGCACGTGATCAGATAGAAACACGTGATATGGTAACTTACCCAGGACCCGTTCAGCCTCAAGAAAATGTCTTTTGGACAATATGACCACTAACATTATTCTTCATCATAAAGGAACATTGCCGGACTTTACCCAGCCAGTGCACTGTTTCTCTTACAGTGCAATGTTCTGTCTTCCATAAAGGATGTGTATTGATAGTTGACAAAGGAAAGAAAATACATTGTTTTTCTTTATTTTCTCAGAAAAGGTTTACGGGTAGGTCAGATGTGTCTGTGAGGTATCGGTAGCAGGTACTAGCAGGTTATGCTGTGTTTTCCTTGCATGTTGAGGCAGTGAAACTACACGTTGAAGAAGGTTGTGCTATAGTGTCATGGCAGAGCATTCCTTATGCTTTTACTACTGTATGATTTCAAAGTGTACAAGCCATGCTATTTTGCAGCCCAACCTGTTTTATTGGACATCTAGGAATATTTGGCAAGAAATGTTATTCCCATATTTCATATTTGCTGAAGATGTCACTCTGCCACCTGGCAGGGGAGGGACTCGTTTGTGAACATATTGACATCAGGGATCCAATCCAGGAGCAGCTCTCTGCATTGGATCCTTTAAGCCTTTACGTTGCTCTGCTTCTGTGTTTCTAATGAAACCAAACAGTGTTTAGCACTGATGGTGAACAGTCGCACACACAACTGATCCTGTGTCTCATTATGGAGTTCTTCTCAAAGGCACTGCCAACCTGTGCTTTGTTATTTAGATTTATGGGGAGAATGATGCATAATTGCTAAGTACTTATTTACTCAAGAAGCAACACACAGCCTTCCTGGATTCCTCTTGGCGTGTCTTACAACACGGGCCTCAGGACACCACACCGTCTAGGATCACACTTCTATAAACAGTCAAATGTTGTGCTAAACGTATTGAGGTAATGATATAGCACATTGCTATAAATAGAATAGGCATTCATGAATGTACAGCTTTAAACATTATGATATGAATCGTCAGAAGTGAACAATGAGTCATTTGGGCCGCTCTGTTGTCCGACACCGGAATGACCCGGAAGCTTGAGTTAAAGCTCCGAAGTCCCTCATTCAACGACTGACCCTGGCATCTTTCAAAATAGCATACAGCCTATTCATTTTCAAATGTATATCAAGCTTTAATTTAAATAGATGATGCATTTTTAATTACCATGTAACTGAGTAGAATGCTTTAGTTGTTTTAAAATAATTATTGTATCTTGTAACATTTTTTATTTCGTTTAGTGTTTTAGAAGTAAAGATGTAGCTTACTGTCACCAATGCTTCTTCTCTTGCAGCCTTCTGACAGGAATCTTGGCGTCACACACTTAAACATGTAGCTGGATTTCAGCCAATCAGGATGAGTCATGACTCTACCAGGTTGTTCCCAATTAAGGCAACATTACCCTTGAATCCCAAGATAGGAAACTCTTGATGAGCTCTCCATCTGATCATATAATGATGCCTAACCCTAACCTTAACCATAACCAACACATGCCTAACCCTAACCCTTAACCTAACCCTAACCCTTAACCTTACCCTAACCCTTAACCCTTAACCTTACCCTAACCCTTAACCTTACCCTAACCCTAATCCTAAACCTAACCACGTCTTCACCCTAAAATGAATGATTCCCTCATGGGGACCTCCAATTTGTCCCCATAAGGGAGGCGAGTCCCCACACGTGACTGTGTAGACAGATGTAGGTCCCCACAAGTATAGTAATGCTAGGACACACACTCACACTCACACTCTCACACACACACACACACACACACACACACACACACACACACACACACACACACACACACACACACACACACACACACACACACATTTTCATTCAAAATGTTCTGGTGTTCTAAACCTTTCAGCCTCATTAATTTCCATTTCGTTTCTGACATTAAAAAACAAGCTTTAAGACTTTATATTCAGAGAGTAATCCGTCACAGTGAACACATATCTGATCAACTTCTGATCGGACTGAACTCCACTCACTTGGAGGAATAGAGATGCTGACTATAACCCCAGAACACCACCCCCACCATCAAGCATGGAGGTGGGAACATCATGCTTTGGGTGTGTTTCTCTGCTACGGGGACCAGTGGCGTAGCCAGGAATTATTGTGTGGGTGGGCCTGGAGAAATGTAGGTGGGCCAGGGGGAGACATTAAGTGTGGGGTCTGAGCTGAAACTTCATTAATGATTTTAATGATTTTTTAATGCACCAATAGAACTTAAGCATAAATTAGCAGTGAAAACAAAAAAGCACGGCGGCCTCAGAATGTGTGTAAAACTGACATCCACATAGGGATGGCTATCGTTAAGGCTTTAACGGTACTACTACTTTTATCGATAGCGCTTACGCTTATGCTCCAGGTTCAGTACCAACCACATCATAAAGTACGCGGACGATACAGCAGTGGTGGGACTCATCAGGGACAACAAGGAACAGGCCTACAGGGAGGAGGTGAAACATCTGACAGACTGGTGTAACACCAACAACCTGATCCTGAATGTCGATAAAACAAAAGAGATCATTGTCGACTTCAGGAACAAAAAGCACGGTCACCCACCACTCCACATCAATGGCACAGCAGTGAAGACTACAGCCAGCACCAAGTTCCTGGGGCTGCATATCATAAGCAGTCTGACCTGGTCCACTCACACTACATCACTATTTAAGAAGGCACAGCAGCGCCTACACTTCCTGCACAGCTCCCCCCTCCCATCCTCACCACGTTCTACAGAGGAACCACAGAGAGCGTGCTGACCAGCGGCATCTCCATCTGGTCGAGAGACTGCAACGCCAAAGACTGGAAGTCTCTGCAGAGAGTGGTCAGGACAGCAGAGAAGATCATCGGAGTTTCTCTCCCTCCCATCAGAGACACCGCTCAGAAACGCTGCCTAACAAAAGCCCAGAACATTTTTAAAGACCCCACTCATCCTCACATGCTCTGTTCTCCCTGCTGCCCTCCGGCAAGAGGTTCCGCAGCATTAAGAGCAGAACAGCAGATTCTGCAATACCTTTTCCCCCAAGCCATCAGACTGCTGAACAGCAAGCAGACCAGTAACATAAAGATTACATTGCGCTGTGTAAAGAGCACATATGTGTTATATAGTATGTCTATTTTATTTATATGTATAGTAAGTCTTTATATTTTAAACGCACACTTTATCTTTAATTGTATCAGCACCACGTCACTATTATTTATTTATATCTACAATTTTAGCAAGTTTTTATATTGTCCTGTTCCTGTAAGCCAGTACAACGAAATTTCGTTTTAATAGTACACTCTGTGTCTTGTTGAAATGACAATAAAGTATGTCTATGTCTATGTCTTATCGATCCGGTCCTTTAACATTACTTTTATCGGTTCTTTTGGAGAAAAAAAGAAGGTAAACTAACTAAACAAATTGTGAACAAAACTAACATTGCTTTTTATTTAAATTAAATACATAATATTTCACATCAAAAGAAACAACAATGTTTTAACAAATCATATTAAATAATGTGATGACAGAACTGTAAACAGAATAGCTGAAACTTTAACAAAATAAATAACTCAGTTTCCTCTAATCATAAACCCATGTTTGTATAATGTAGTTAACTCGGTGTGTTGCTGCTAGCATACATAACACCTGACGTGGAAACGTTACTCGTGGATGGAGCTACAGAGCTGCTAGAAAGACAGTGGAACCCGGTGCATTCCTCCGTCTGGATGTGGAGCACTGTTGCTAAATGTTTAGACAAATTGCTCGTGTTACCGCCCTCACATGATAAACTCTTATTCCACTTTTGATAACGAGTATTGTCCACATAGACACGGCTATAGTTTAACCACAGCTCGGAGCGCGTTCTCTCCGCCATCTCCTCCGTGTGTGTGTGTGTGTGTGTTGCTGCATGTTGTAGCAGCTGCGTGTGTGTAAACTGCCCCGCCCCCTCTCACACAGACGGGGGCGAGATCTCTTAAACGGAGTTGGCGACACTTAAACTGCAATGTAATGTTTGTGTAGCAATAATACATACAACATATATCGGGGGCACATGTTGTTTATCCTTGACAGTCGCACAATGGGCACACACTGAGTGTTTTCATATTCAGCAAATGTGCACACGCTAAACTGCAGACCTCAAGAAGAAATAATACTTTCATTCACTCACGGCAAAAGTGACTTTACTTACTATAAAAACTCACGGTAAAAAAATGCACTCCCTATTCCATTGTCATGAAGGTGGAATCTAACTATATCCAGAATAAGTTTTATTGGATCCAGGCAAGAAAGATGTTTATTTCTGCTGTAAAGTTGGGCATTTTAACATGGGGGTCTATGGGAATTGCTCCTTTTTGCATCCATCCCCTGTCGGCCACTAGATGAACTGCAGTTTGTGGCACTTCCTTCTGGGCTTCCCGGCTCTGCGCTATGAAGCGCTGATTGGCTGTGGGTGGGCCAGACGTGCATGTGGGTGGGCCCAGGCCCACCCGGGCCCACCCACAGCTAAGCCGCTGACGGGGAAAGGACCTGCATCGAGGAGAGGATGGACGGGGCAATGTACCGTAAACATCTTGGGTAAATGATGTTTACCCAAACATCATTTACCCAAGATCAATGATGTTTATCCTGGGTAAACCTATTTTGCTCACAGGTAAAGAAGAAGCACATTTGGGTGAGGGAGGGGCCTAGCCCGTCTCCGGACCTCAATCCCATAGAACATCTGTGGAGGAGGCTGAAGCTTCCAGAGGCCGAGCATCAGCCTCAAAACCTGTAGGATTTGGAGAGGACCTTCAGAGAGGAGTGGACCAACATCCTTCCTGAGATGTGCACAGACCTGGAGAGCAGCTTCAGGAAGCGCCTGACCTCTGTGTGTCCAACTAGGGTTTCTCCACTAAGTACACGTTCTGCAAGGGGATCAAATACTTATTTCCCACAGTTAAATGCAAATCATTTGTATCTTTCATATAATGTTAATTTCTGGATTTCCTTTTTGATATTCTCCCTCTCATTAGTCAATTAAACCTACCATTAAAATGTTACACTGTTCATTTCTTTGTAAGTGGGCAAACTAACACAATCTGCAAAGGATCAAATACTTATTTCCTCCACTGTATATATTGTTTATTAATTATATTAAAAACATATTGTTTATCTTTCTCATATTTGTATTTTATTCTATAGTTTAAGTATTTTTGTAATTCCTGAAGATGTATTGTTTGCTGTGACAAAATCATTTCCCAATTTGGGATTTAAAAAAGTATCTATCTCTCTACCTACCTACCTATCTCTCTATCTATCTCTCTATTGCCCCTTTCACACCAACGCGTTTTCAGCTCAGGCTCAGAGCTGGAGTTGAAAAGTACCGGTTTTTCCTGTTCACACCGCAGAGCGCCTAGCTCCGGAATTCGGTTCACTTCCAGCTCCAAAACATTGTCGGTCTAGAGGCAAGAGCTTCGGAGCTAAGAGGCGGCGTCGCTTACGTCGAGGCGGGTGCAGGGGCATATTCGTCGTTGATGCTGAAGACCACAAAGAAGTCTTGCATTTCGCATGTGATGTTTGTAAAGTCGTCCCTTGTAAAGTCGTCCGATGCCTTCCATTTCGTTTCGTAAGAGGATAACCAAAGCAAACAGCGCTTCAATACAATCGGCCATTGTTGTTGTTGTCGATGTGAGGGATTTCCGCGCGGTTTGGATTTTATGAAGCAGGCACGTAAACGGTGATGTCATGACAAGCAGCGGCAGCTCTGGGCGGTGTGAACAGAGCGGGAGCTGAAAAGGGAAACCGGAGCTGAACCAGAAAAGCTCCCGCTCGGAGCTAGAAAGGGAAAAGCGCTGGTGTGAAAGCTGCATATCTCTACCTAGCTGCCTGCCTGCCTGCCTATCTATTTCATTTCACTGTTATTCGTCCCGCTCATGGTACGCAAAACCAAATGTACAACAATTGCCACAAAACATGACTCCACCATTGAGCGAAAAGGAGCAGGGAGAAGAATAACATCTTATGTGACCTGCTCCTTTCTAAAAAAAACAAATAAATACAAATAGATGGTTTGCCCTTCATAATAATAATAATATATATATATTTTTTAACAAACATAACAGTATCTTAGGATACTAAGAGAAACACACAAAAAAAATACTTATTTCCCACTTGGCGGTCAACGGAAAGAAACAAAACAACACCAAAACATCACATGTATAAGGAAAAGAAAAGTGCAACACCCTCATCCGAGTCCCACTGGAGAAGAAGGTGGAAAGCGACACATGATGATAATAATAACAATAACAACAATAACCATGGCAATGGGACCCGCAAATACAGAGGAGACATCACATCAAAGGCATCAAAAACATGAAGGACCAGAGACGTATTCACATTCTGCTTCATATAGTCCCATCTTTCTTAATTTATACAACTTCTTTAACTGAAAAATACATATACAATTCTTTAGATCCTTGTGTTGAAAATTCCACAACTACTACCGAAATACACATTTGTTTCAGAGTAGTCCTTGCATATGGATGCTTACAATGTAATTTCCTTCTGTGGTCTTCCTTGTCTGATCCAAAAACAAACAACTGTTGTAAACATGCTGGTAACATTCTGCTTTGTGCCCTGTGCATTACTGATGATGTCTGCTATGTCTTTGAGTTTCAAGAGTCCTGACTTAAGAAACAGTCTGTTGTTCTCTTGAGTCAGCTTTATGAATTATTCGTACTGCCCTTTTCTGTAATATTGACAATGGCTTTATGTTGCTCATATACGTGTTGCCCCACACTTCTATACAATACATTACAAATGGCAAAATGAGTGAACAGTACAACATCCTCAATGCCTTGTAATCTAGCAAATACTTTGCCTTGTTTAGAACAGAAATATTCCTAGACACTTTGGTTTCAACTTGTGCTATGTGTGATTTCCATGTCAGGTTTTCATCCAGCGTCACACCTAAGAATCGAAATTCAGAAACCCTTTCAATAAAAACTCCATCAATGGAGAGTGAAATGTTTTCATCTTTTTTTCTATTAGCAAAAACCATGAACTTCGTTTAATTCAAATATAGGGTTAACTTATTTTCATCAAACCATCTTTTAAGTTTGACCATTTCATGTCCAATACACTTAAAATGTTTAAATCATCTCCTGAACAAAATACATTTGTGTCGTCTGCAAACAACACAAATTGCAATAATTGACGTTTCACATATGTCATTGATGTACAAAATAAAAAGTTTAGGCCCTAAAACCGAGCCCTGCGGGACGCCACATTCTATGTTCATACACTCCAATGTACTACCAGCAAATTCTACATATTGTTGTCTGTTATCTAAATAACTTTTCAACCAATCTAGAACTACTCCTCTCACTCCGTATCTATGTAATTTCGAAATTAATAGGTAATGGTCTATGGTGTCAAATGCCTTTTTTAAGTCAATAAATACACCTATTGTGTATTTCTTTCTATAGCTGTTGTAATTTCTTCTGTTATTTTCATTAAAGCTAAAGCTGTAGATCGATTTTTCCTAAATCCATACTGACTCTCACTCAATAACTCTAGTTTTTCAATACAATTATCACATTTTTGGACAAACAACTTCTCAAGGACCTTTGCAAATTGTGAAAGCAAGGACACTGGTCTGTAGTTGGTAAGTTGGCTTTTGTCCCCTGTTTTAAAAAGTGGGATAACTTTAGCTATGTTCATGCTATCTGGGAAAATACCTGTCTGAAATGAAAGATTAAAGATGTAGCTTAGCGGTTTAATTATGCAGTCAATAGTCGTTTTCACTATAGTCGATCCCATCACTATCTGTCCAAGTCTTATTTTTGCATTTGTCTACAGTGGATCTAATTTCTATTTAGTTTATCTCTCCCAGAAACATTGACTGCAACACTTTACTTCCCCCAATTCTGCCATCCTCTTTTTGCCCATCGTGTTGTTTTGGAATAGTCTTTGCAAGATTAGGTCCGACATTTACAAAAAAAGAGTTGAATTCATGTACCACTTCATTCATGTTTTTTACAACCTTATTTGTGTCATCAATGAAGTGACTGGGCAGGCCAGTGGATACAGATGTATTTCCAATAACATTATGTAAGATTTTCCATGTGCCCTTGATATCATTTTATTCTATCTATCTATCTATCTATCTATCGTTCTGTAATATGTGCTCTCATGTTGGTTTCAGCAGGGATGGCAGCCCTGCTCCAGCTGTCAGACTCTGAGAGTGCTGCATTCACACCTCTCATATCTAACAATTTGTGTGATTTCAGCCGAAAATGGCAGCTTTTGTCGCATTGTATTTTACTTGGCCGAACCATACTTTTGTATTTCATTGGAGCTAATGTATCCTTTCCCTGGCTCAGCCCCCGGAGGTTGCACAGAGTGGTGTGTCAGCTGCTGTGGTGCAACACGGCTGACTCCTCCTGACACACATTGTGGAGTCAGTAGGGCCGACTCTACAAGTATTTCTTCATTTTACACTGAGTGACAGCGTGGGGATAGAGGTATGCTAATGTGACATTATCCAGGGTGTACTCGCTCTCAACACACCTACATGTACACACACACACTTGTACACACTCACACACACTCAGGTTAGTGCAGAGAAGGGAAATAACTGAATCAACACTGCAGAAAGGCTCTTGTGTAAATGAGCAAGTTATTTCAGTAATGTCTCAGGCTTGTGCTCGGCACGCTGCATTCTTTCTCCGAGCAGTATCTCCTGTACCATCTCGTCATGGGCAGCTTTCTAAATGCCGTTGGCTTGGAAGGTATTTCTTAAGGATCCACCACTTTATGAAAGCAGCCACTCACTGACATAAACAGTGCCATGAGAGCTGCTCGGTATGCGTGTCTTTTCTTTGTCACCTAGCAGTCACTTTCACTGTAAGATGTGTCTGAATGCAGTGATAATGTGTGTGCTCTAAATGGAGAGCCGCTCCAGAGTGCAGCCTCTCTTCTGGTAGACAGCTTTGCATGCATGTGTACAAGCATGTGTGTGTTTGTGAGTACATGTGTACCTGTGCGTTCACATCTGACCGAGGCTTATGGAGCATCATTAACCATGTCTGGTCATTTGACAGGAATTCACTCAATTAGCTTTTTCCCATTACGGCAACGAATGCCTCCAACAGCATCGCCCTGTGCATTTGAATAATGGCAGTGCCAATGGAGCCTGCTGTAGTATTACCATGGAAAGAGTCATCTGTTGTTCTGTGTGTTTTTATCATTTGTTTTCATTTTAATCAACATCGAATCAGCATGTACGTAAGGATTCCAGCCTGAGACCCTTATGCTGCGTTCACACCGGACGCTCCTATCGCATCGCTCTAATCGCTCGAGTTTCACCGCGGCTGCCAGCTGTGTTTACTCGCGTCACTCCAAGACGCGCTGGATCGGGAGCTACAACTACATAAAATGAACATATTTGACCGTGATTAAAGTGTAATACACGTTTCTAAATGATGCCGAAGTAACTATATACTGATACCGGTTAGTAAAAACCATGAATTAATGCTTTGACAAGTCTGCAGACAGAAGGCAGGTGAAAAACCCTTTAAAATGCTTGTTTTCTGAATGGAGATCGGATCGACGACCAGGCTAAGCTAACGTTGTAGCTGCTCCGTCCACACTCACAACAACGGCCTACAGACATAAATAAACCAGTGACTGTATTCGCCATGACACAGACAGTCTGTGGTTTGTACTTGTTTAACTTCTGTCCAGTTTCTGAACAGATATGAGGAGCTGTGATCTCTGTGTGCTAACGGCTAACGGCTGATGTTTTCTGGTTGAACGTCAGTGACGGCAGGCTGAGATCCTCATCGCTGATTGGCTACCGCGAGATCGTGTCACGCGAATATGACGCTCGAGTTGAACAAATTGAACTCCAGCTTATCGCGGCCCCCTTCAATCGCCTCAATCGCGCCGCAGAATTCGCGCCCACTGCTTCATGCTCGCCGTCGGAGCGAATTTGCGTCTGATGGCGTCTCTGCATTGACTTTACATGTAATCGCGCCACCCCCAAACATCGCATCGCGTCCGGTCTGAACGCAGCATAAGACACACTATTGACGGCTCTGTCAGGAACAACGGAGTGGGGGTTAGAATGCTTCCTTTAAGTGGAGCAGAGAGGCGTCTGACGCATGGCTCAATCACAGAGAAGGTCAGAACGCCTGAGAGGAACGAGGAGAGAGAGGATTAGAGACAGAAGCTCCAGGAGAACCATGAAGAAAAGTGAACGCTGACAAGTGACGTAATGCCAACACATTCTGGTTATCCTTAGCAGGCTTGCTTCCATGTTACTATTCCTATATATTATAATATTTAGACAACACTAAAACAAGAGGCCTATTCGAAGACATAGAAATACAGTGGAAAAATGCAAAGCATACTGGGATATTCTGAGCCATTGTTTCCCATTAGCCTGTAAACTGACCCACCAACATCATGTATGTCCAACAGTGAGATGTGATGATGACAAACAAAGAACCAGAGTGCTCAAAACACTCTCAAGTCTCTCTCCATCCGTACAAATCATTGCAAATACTATATTGAGAGCAATTTCAGTATTTCCAAATAATGATTCAGAATTCAATGTAAAATTATACATAACAACATAATAGAGAATGAGGAAGTGAACTGGACGTTATGTCTAACAACAAAATACAGGCTTTATTCAGAAAGTAGTTTCATACTCCTGCCGACGGATCACTTTATAATCGCTGTGATTTCACAAACAGTCTGTGCCTCTTCAGGAGAACAAAACAAAGCAACACCGGCATTCAACACATAGTTTCGTGAAGCCTGCTGCTTGATTACTAAACATGATACAGTTGTTGTTTCTTTACACAGTCCTACTGTGTTTGAAGATCTCACGTGTGGTCTAGGAGAAAGTGGACCAACAATGTCTCATCCTGTAGAACAGTGGTTCTCAAACTTGTCCTGGCATTCCCCGCTTTGAACAGGTGGGGCTTGAAGAGGCCCACCTGTTCCTCATCGCTCCAATCAAATGGTAGGCCAAGCTTAAAATGGTCAAATGTATCGTTCTATAAGAGGGGTCTCCAACCTTTTTTAGGATGAGGGCTACTTTCAAAAAATAAAACAAGTCGTCCATCCATCCATCTTCTCCCGCTTACCCGTGGTGGGGTCGCGGGGGTAGCAGTTCCAGGTACAAGTCGTGACCTACTTTTACTCCTCTTTTTGTTGTTTTTTGCAGTGTATATATTTAGCACATTTTAACATTATTATATGCTGACCTTTAACCTTTGTGTGCTGTTTGGGTCTGTGGGACCCATTTTCAGTGTTTACTAAAAGAACATGTTTGCAATTTAATTATTTTAACCTGCTTTATTTGGGGGTGGACCTCACCTCCTCTGGGGGGGTCCGGGGGCATGCAGTTAAATGCATCAATCTGGTGCACTTTGAGCACAACATGAATGTATGGATACAGCTCTCAACACTCAGATGAAAGGGAGCTGTATACTTTTCAATAATCCAAACATCTTTAGAATATGATCACAACCAATAACAACTGGTGTATTCTTATCTTACCTAGTTAGCATTCTTTCTTTTTATTTATGCATATTTTACTAATCATTCCCCTTTTAAACTGTTAACTGTCCTACTGTATAGTACACATTGGAATGATTTCTTTATTTGTTACAACTAGGCTATATTAAATACAGTGGCGGCCGGCCCATAGGGGCGCTAGGGGCGCCGCCCCACCTCTTGCCAGATACAAAATAAAAAAAATAAAAAAAAATAAAATAAAAAAAAAATATTTAAAAAAAATATATTTAAAAAATATATATATTTTATATTTTAATGAACAAGGTAAATATCATACAATTAGTATCACAAAAATGTATAATCTACAATACAATCTCGTTTAGAATTGTGTTACGATGTCTAAAGTTACTGATAAGTCACCTGTTTCCTGCCTGGCCTTGCCCATGGCATTAGTTTATCATTACGGGGCAGAGCCCCCGAGCGAAACAGCAGCAACCAGCAGGTTGCAAAAGTCTCAATAGTAAACTGTGCCACCGAAACATAATTTCAGCCAATCAGCGCCGTCAAATATTGTGGTCGCTCGTGGGCGCTCACGTTGGCGCCCATGTTGCCATGTTGATGTGATTTGTTTTTTAGACTCGTGAGTAACCAAGGTGACGCAGTATTTGGATGAGAATGGTGTGCAGGTGGAGTCGCCGGAGCCTCGGTCCGCCCAAGAGCTACTCTCCAATCCTTTTGAAAGGAGAAGTTTGGGAGATAAATTGATACTTAAAGACCTTGGACCGGACCAACCCGATTTGTATATATCACAGCAGGCTCGTGAAAAAGACAAAACGTATCAACAAGGCTTCTCACATGGCTAGCTGGATGCAAACAGGTAAATGCTATCTTTTGTTTCACATGCTTGCTCTTCAAACAGCCGGGGACAGATACGATCTGTTCAGAAACTAGACAAAAGTTAAACAAGTACAAACCACAGACTGTCTGTGTCATGGAGAATACAGTCGCTGGTTTATTTATGTCTGTAGGCCGTTGTTGTGAGTGTGTACGGTCGGAGCATATATAGCGTTAGCTTAGCCAAGCTCCATTCAGGGAACAAGCATTCTAAAAGGTTTTTCGCCTGCCGTCTGTCTGCAGACTTGTCAAAGCATTAATTTATGGTTTTTACTAACCGGTATCAGTATGTTGTTACGTCGGCATCATTTAGAAACGTGTATTACAATTTAATCACGCTAAAATATGTTCATGTTGTTGTAGCTCCCGAGCCAGCGCGTCTTGTTTGAATGATGCGAGTAAACACAGCTGACAGCTGCGGTGACACTCGAGCGACTAGAGCGATGCGATAGGAGCGATGCGATAGGAGCGATGCGATAGGAGCGATGCGATAGGAGCGTTTAGAGCGAAGTGAATACTCGCATCGCGTCCGGTCTGAACGCAGCATTAAAGCGAGCTCCACGCTGCACTGGAAACGCGCCATTACATCACCAGAAGTCCTAATTTAAGGGGTCATTTGTCCCAAAAAAAATTTTTTTACTCACTCTATCAATAGCCCCACCAAAAATATGTTCCACCAGCCGCCACTGATTAAATTGATAAAGGTTCTCTCTCTCTCTCTCTCTCTGTCTTGCTCGCTCACAGAGGCTGTGTGCTCCTCTGTGGCGCTGTTGTGTGTGTGTGTGTGTGTGTGTGTGTGTGTGTGTGTGTGTGTGTGTGTGTGTGTGTGTGTGTGTGTGTGTGTGTGTGTGTGTGTGTGTGTGTGTGTGTGTGTGTGTGTGTGTGTGTGTGTGTGTGTGTGTGTGTGTGTTTCACATGTGTGTATGAGAGATTTTTACATATGTCTGTAAATGATTTGGGTTTCAGTTGTGTGTGTGTGAGCAGGCTCGGATTGGCCATCGGGAGATTTGGGACTTTTCCCGGTGGGCCGCTGGCTCTGGAATAGGTGGGCCGTGGACTTTCACAGCGCCGCTACCTCATCCACCGCCGTTGCGAGTCTCCGGCTTTAAATGTCCTCCGCGAGGACCCAGGTTTGATTTCGGCCTGAGGTCCAAAAAATATATTTAAAAAAAGATAAATAATAATCTCATGTTCATCGCGTCCATTCACGACCCACCTATCACATCTCTGCGCCCCACACTTTGAGAAACGCTGCTCTAGAAGTATACAGTATATAGAAGTAGTTTGTGCATAAACTGAATTCTTGGGATCTGTCCTTTTTATGGCAAAGCAAGACTTCAAAACACAAACATCTTATTGCAAAAAGAAAGATGCATCACCTGTTGTGAGTCCGCTCTTTTAATGGAACGTTTTTTTGGTTATATATACTGTTGACCTAACTTGTCAACTTGATACATTTTGCTTTCCCCACACCCACCTTGGGCTCAACGACCTCTTTAATTAATTCACTCCCCCCATTTGGAATCGATTTTCTTTTTTAAATGAAAAAAAGGTGCTCAGATTGCAGCGTATACAAATGAATAGATAAATAATAGACTGTGGTGGATATGTCAAGATATAAAATAAAAGACCAGCTATGGTTGAGACCCGCTCTATTCACAACAAACAGTGTGTCCATGAGTCTGAACAACAACTAGACATTACTCACAAACATGAGCATGGTTATTTGTATTGTCTGAATACACTGAAAACAAAGATGGCACACATTCAGCATCATGGACAGGGCCAGCAGGAGACACGTCAGAGCGCTGATGAGGACAGAGGCATTCCAAATATAACTGCTTTAATGTACAATTAGTTGTGATTTGCTGGAGATAGACAGACAATCAAATGGTATAGAATCAAAACACAATAATAAGGAAATCTTCTAAACAAACACAATTAGATAATATTTTAGTTTAACAATAATTATTAGAAATCATTTCAATCAATTATCAAGCTAATGTAACTTTCCTCAATGGAAGAGAGAGGGGTTTCATCTCAAGGGAAGATCATTTATTCAAAGAAATTAAGAAATCAGCATAAGTGAGAAGTGTGTCACATTTCTGTCTGTACAGTATGTCACATAAGAGTTTGTTCCACAGTGTAACCCCTAGATTCCACCGGGTCCGTCTGTGGCGCGTTACGGCTGCACTGCGGCGTCTGCAAGGATCGCGGCCACTCTAGTCAATGGGTGCTATTCCACGAGACGCGCCGCGTTACGGCTCAGACGCGTCTCGCCGCTGGGCTCCGCTCGAAATAGGATTGAAGTCTATTTTTCGACGCAACGCAGCCGTAAGGTAATGTCAGGCAGGCAGGAAGTGGAACGTTCAGAGCATATACAGTGGGGCAAAAAAGTATTTAGTCAGCCACCAATTGTGCAAGTTCTGAGAGGCCTGTAATTTTCATCCTAGGTACACTTCAACTATGAGAGACAAAATGAGAGAAAAAAAAAAATCCAGAAACTCACATTGTCAGATTTTTAAAGAATTTATTTGCAAATGATGGTGGAAAATAAGTATTTGGTCAATAACAAAAGTTCATCTCAATACTTTGTTATATACCCTTTGTTGGCAATGACAGAGGTGAAACGTTTTCTGTAAGTCTTCACAAGGTTTTCACACACTGTTGCTGGTACTTTGGCCCATTCCTCCATGCAGATCTCCTCTAGAGCAGTGATGTTTTGGGGCTGTCGCTGGGCAACACAGACTTTCAACTCCCTCCAAAGATTTTCTATGGGGTTGATATCTGGAGACTGGCTAGGCCACTCCAGGACCTTGAAATGCTTCTTACGAAGCCACTCCTTCGTTGTCCGGGCAGTGTGTTTGGGATCATTGTCATGCTGAAAGACCCAGCCACGTTTCATCTTCAATGCCGTTGCTGATGTTGTCACTCAAAATCTCACGATACATGGCCTCATTCATTCTTTCCTTTACACGGATCAGTCGTCCGTCCCTTTGCAGAAAGCCCCAAAGCCTGATGTTTCCACCCCCATGTTTCACAGTAGGTGTTCTTTGGATGCAACTCAGCATTCTTTCTCCTCCAAACACGTCTAGTTGAGTTTTTACCCAAAAGTTCTATTTTGGTTTCATCTGACCATATGACATTCTCCCAATCCTCTTCTGGACCATCTAAATGCTCTCTAGCAAACTTCAGACGGGCCTGGACATGTACTGGCTTAAGCAGGGGAACACGTCTGGCACTGCAGGATTTGAGTCCCTGGCGGCGTAGTGTGTTACTGATGGTAGCCTTTGTTACTTTGGGCCCAGCTCTCTGCAGGTCATGGACTCGGTCCCCCGTGTGGTTCTGGGATCTTTGCTCACCGTTCTTGTGATCATTTAGACCCCACGGGGTGAGATATTGCGTGGAGCCCCAGATCGAGGGAGATTATCAGTGGTCTTGTATGTCTTCCATTTTCTAATAATTGCTCCCACAGTTGATTTATTCACACCAAGCTGCTTACCTATTGCAGATGCAGTCTTCCCAGCCTGGTGCAGGTCTACCATTTTGTTTCTGGTGTCCTTTGACAGCTCTTTGGTCTTGGCCATAGTGGAGTTTGGAGTGTGACTGTTTGAGGTTGTGGACAGGTGTCTTTTATACTGATAACGAGTTCAAACAGGTGCCATTAATACAGTTAACAAGTGGAGGACAGAGGAGGCTCTTAAAGAAGAAGTTACAGGTCTGTGAGAGCCAGACATCTTGTTTGTTTGTAGGTGACCAAATACATATGTTACCGAGGAATTTACCAATTCATTCATTTAAAATCCTACAATGTGATTTCCTGGATTCTTTCCCCCCATTCTGTCTCTCATAGTTGAAGTGTACTTAGGATGAAAATTGCAGGCCTCTCTCATCTTTTTAATTGGGAGAACTTGCACAATTGGTGGCTGACTAAATACTTTTTTGCTCCACTGTGTATATATATATATATATATATATTAGGGCTGTCAAACGATTTTAATCAGATTAATCACAGCTTAAAAATTAATTAATCATGATTAATCACCATTCTACGGAGCCCCTAAAGGGACATGAAAAAAAAAAAAAAAAAACAGAGGGAGAAAAAAAAAAGTCAGGATAACGGGTTAGTATCTAGTGCGCACGAGAAACGAATCCGTTATCCTGACTTTATTTTTTTTTGAGAAAGTTACCGATGCACCAAGGAGGAAGTGGAACACGAGACAACCATGTCATTGCAGACTGTTATGTTTACGTGGGGAAATGACAGTGCATACATTATTTGAGATATATATCGTACTTAGACTTCACTTTAAGGACATTTCGGCCAGGAGTGTGTGGTCACTCCAGGAGGCAGCGGGAGGTGTAACTCAGAGAAGAGCAGCACCAGCGCTCAAAGAGCTTTTACGCACCGCCTACACTGTGTTTACCTTCATTGAACAGCTATGGGCGGACTGGGACTAAAAATCAGCCCGGGACTCGCACCCAGCCCAGCCCACGTAAACTGTCAACGGGCGGCCCACTTCGGTACCGGCGTGTATATGTGTGTGTGTGTGTGTGTGTGTGTGTGTGTGTGTGTGTGTGTGTGTGTGTGTGTGTGTGTGTGTGTGTGTGTGTGTGTGTGTGTGTGTGTGTGTGTGTGTGTGTGTGTGTGTGTGTGTGTGTGTGTGTGTGTGTGTGTGTGTGTGTGTGTGTGTGTGTGTGTGATAGCTGCGGGGCAGCAGGTACTCTGAGAGTCACGGACATTAATTCATAGATCAAAGCAGACTGGTTTACAGACTCTCCTGTTTTTTGCCAATCCGGTGCTTAAACCAATAGCTCTACACCCCTGGCCGAAATGTCCATAAAATTAAGTCTGACTTCAAAATATATCTCAAATAATGTATGCACTGTCATTTCCCCACGTAAACATAAAAGTCTGCAATGAAATGGTTGTCTCGTGTTCCACTTCCTCCTTGGTGCATCGGTAACTTTCTCAAAAAAAAATAAAGTCAGGATAACGGATTCGTTTCTCGTGCGCACGAGAAACGAATCCGTTATCCTGACTTTATTTTTTTTTGTCTCTCTTTTTTTTTTTTTTTCCATGTCCCTTTAGGGGCTCCGTACCATTCGAACTATGTCCAAAATATGCCATTTATTTATGTATATTGTTGTGGGAATGGAAAGATAAATGAAAGAAGGCGGATATATCCATTTAACATGTTTATTGTAAAAAATGTCTGTGTGTCAAAATGAAAGAGAGCACCTATCAATCATCAAACCGTGGGGTCTTAATTCATTAAGACGCTAGTGGAGTACTTCGTGACCACAGAGTGTGAACGTTGTGATCAGCTGTTTTAGCGCAGTTCTCCAGTGAAGGGGGGGGGGGGGGGAGTCTCCCTCCGCAGCCGGTTGCCGTAGTGTTGGCACAATTCCGTTGTACAGACCGACGTTAACAGCAGCCCTGTCTGTGC
This sequence comes from Pseudochaenichthys georgianus, assembly GCF_902827115.2. Classification (NCBI taxonomy): domain Eukaryota; kingdom Metazoa; phylum Chordata; class Actinopteri; order Perciformes; family Channichthyidae; genus Pseudochaenichthys; species Pseudochaenichthys georgianus. Next base: position 38,757,648 of record NC_047516.1, read on the forward strand.
ACACGGAGACCGACTCTGTCATCCGGTGATCTAACCGCCTTCTGGAAAAGCTTCACAAGTAAGTCGGTACCCAAATGTGCTTTGTGACACAAGTGACGGTACGCATTTCAGATTAGGCACATAACCTGCGTACCAGTTATGTGCTCCCCTGTACTACAGCAAAAGTATTCTCCGTCGGGACTTCCTGCAACAACACCACGCCGTTATCTTGATTCTGATTGGCCAGAAGACATTATCAAAGATGTTCTATTGAGAAGACGATCACTATGTGACAAAAGTTTTCAAAACCGTTTCTGGTCTTCGGTATTTCCAGACAAGTGGCTACTGAAATCAATCTTACTAACTGCTGTGTGTGCAATTTACTCCGCGCGAGTCGGCAGACTTTATTTTGCTTACTTTAACATCATTTTTCATGGTGGGGCTAAGCCATTTCTTGGTATGGGTGTAGCCTACCCCAGCCATACCCTGGCGCTGCCACTGGGGATGTATGGGGCGGGCCATTCTGCACATGCGTTAAATGCGTTAAATATTTTAATGCAATTAATTCAAAAAATGTATTATCGCCGTTAACGCGACAGCATTAATATATATATATATATATACACACCAGATGTTGCGCTAGACGTTTTCGCTGCCCGTCATTTTGACGGACAGGATCGTAAAATGTCCGTCAAAATCCATTATTACCCGTCGGTCTGTACACAACTCTGCTGGGGGGAACACGCTCGTGAACTGTCAATGGGGGGAGGGGGGGAACGCACATTCGTGAATTGTTAGCGCCGGTGGTGTTATGCCGTGTTATGCAGGCCCACTGCACCTCGCGGGAGCGCGCCACAGCGTAAAGCAAAAACTCACAGACATTTCAATGATTTGTAGCCTACGGCAAAGTTAGGTTTGGAAACTATATCACTTCCTTTTTGGCGGGCATGCATAACGCCGGAGACTCGCTGCGGGGAAGCTTTGGCGCTGTTCCGAGTTTGTTCTAATCCGTCAAAATGACGGACTGCTTTCAGATTTGTCCGTCATTGTTAAAAAAAATCCGTCATAGACGGAAAATATCCGGTTAACGCGACCTCTGATACACACACACAAACTAATTTTGCAGACCCTATCCCTCCGTAGTCTTTCAAGTAGGAGGAGAAATGCCAGCGTTCTCCTCCGGTTTACAGGCACTGTGTAAATTATATATATAGAATAATTATGATGATGAATGCATTTCTTCACCACTAAAATGCAGCAACACATCTTTGATTCATGTCGTTTATAACTGGAATATTACAATGATTATGAACTTTGTCTGCACAAAGTAGCCTGTCCAGGAAATATGCCCAAATCAACAAAATCTGCGAGCTGGCAGGCAAGACGCTCCGCTTCTGAAATGCTTCTGAAACGCGCCCGGTAGGGTATGACGCCGAAGGAGGCCGGACCAAAACCGTGGCGCAGCCGTAACACGGCACAGACGGACCTGGTGGAATCGAGGGGTAAGGAACATGTTTAATGGTGTTGAATCTTGATGTCTCCGAAAGACTAGGAGTGCATGAAATGTCATCAGGACATCCAGACTACATTCTGCCGGAGCCACGGTCTGTAATTAAAGGCCGGGTTTCAGAAAGTACGGCAGCGTGCCAGGTGCTGCACAGCCAGGCCGAGGGAGGAATACTCAAATATCCTCCGTCGTGATTAATCAATACTAACATCATATAATATTCCACATTTTTGCTCACAACAATTTTTTTAGTTATGAATTAGCCACAATCTGTGCTTGATTTAACTCAAAAGTGACATTGTTCTTCTTAGGGATGAAATACAAATTCGAACAAGTTAACACACATGCACACACTATGAAGGGCCGTGTGGGCCAAAATTCCAACTCACCTCGCACACACACTACTGACAAGAGCTGGCCTTGCACAATTCACATGCAGTACTGAACACACACTACTGAAAATTAACCTCACCCACACACACACACACACACACACACACACACACACACACACACACACACACACACACACACACACACACACACACACACACACACACACACACACACACACACACACACACACACACACACACACACACACACACACACACACACACACACACACACACACACAATTAAAATACTCTCACATTCACTACTGAAAACCTCACACACACACTCCTGACAACATTTTACTGAAAGTTTCTCAGTAGGGAATGTGCATGTGTTTCACCTATGTGTGAGGGGGATTCTTGCTGTAACGGAAGTCATTGTAATGAAACGGAAGTACCACCCTGCTAGTGGTCTCTCTGCTAGCTCCGTTAGCCCCGTTAGCTTCATTAGCTCCAGGTTGCTACAGGGGCTCAACTGATCCGGAGAACACAACTAGAAGTCAGACGTGTTTGTTGTGTTGATGCCTGGTGGAGTATTCTTCATTGAAATGTCACACTTATCTTATGGCTCTGCGATTCAAACGGACCGTCCATGAATGCAGTTTCTTCGGTAAGTGAAATTCAAGCACTTTATTTCTTACTGGTCTTTTTATTCAGCTAACGAGACGAAGCTACATCTGTGCTAACGATGCTATCCGTAGCATACAAGTTAAAACATAACAGAGAAGTGTAAAACATTAAGAAGGATTATACTGTAGAACAAAAGGCTTCTGTGTGAGGTTGGTACAATAAGGTCATGCTTGTACATTAGTTAGTTTGCTAGTTAGGTTACTGTATGCATTGTTATTGTTCATTTAAATGAGCTATGCTCGACGATGCAGACAGCTAGCGTCACAGTAGTGTTGAAGACCAGCGTACTGTATATGAGATTAACCTCACTATAAGATCTGTGTATTTAAAAAATATGAATCTCACATTTCCAGTTGTTTCCAGAGATAACGTTAACGTAGATATTGCAATATGGTCTGTTGAGCTGGAGTTGATTATTGAAGCTTGCTGGTTAACGTTACCATCATAATAAACTAACAAACCCAAACGTTGTTGTTTTTATTAATACTATTACCAATACTTACGGCCCCTCATAACACACAGGCACACACACTATAAAATAAATATAGTCTGTTTATGTATTTGCTTACTTTGTACATGCACATCTACAGTAGTTCTATAATACCTTGTGATTTCTTATCCAACAGCATAAGAAGTAAAATAAGGAAATGAAACAAGCTGAACATGCACTGACTGTTCTCCATGAAAAATAATGAGCCATTCCTCAGTGAGCAGACCCGAGTCCTGTGTGCCTGCATGGGGGCTTCAGTGTGTATGTGTGAGGACTCGGGAGATTTCTCCACCTTGTGCCCTCACAAGACACTATCCAATCCTCCATTAATGGAACTGATTGGTAGCTCATATTCAATTTGAACTCAATTATGCAGCATGACACGCAGCCGGACTGATACTAACACACAGTCAGTGATTCCCCTCAGAGCAGAGGCTACACGCAGACCTGGAGAGGACCGTGTCACTGCGGCACGTGCACACACACACACACACACACACACACACACACACACACACACACACACACACACACACACACACACACACACACACACACACACACACACACACACACAGACAGACAGACAGACAGACAGACAGACAGACAGACAGACAGACAGACATACACACATGTGAAACACACACACAGACACACACACACACACACACACACACACACACACACACACACACACACACACACAGACATACATACAGACATACACACATGTGAAACGCTCACACACACACACACACACACACACACACACACACACAGACACACACACACACACACACACACACACACACACACACACACACACACACACACACACACACACACACACACACACACACACACACACACACACACACACACACACACACACACACACACACACACACACACACACACACACACACACACACACACACACGCGCAGGAGAGGCTGCTAATTACAGCCACGCAGTCAGGAGGCAGAGAGAGGGTGGTCACGATGAGGCTGTCGTTCATCACCGTCCATCAGAAAAAGTGTTTTAACAAAGTCGGAGTTTATCAATGCCCTGATGAACCTGGGGGCTGTGTTGTCTGGAACCTTGTGTTCCTGGTAGGGTCTCCCATGGCAAATTGGTCTCAGGCAAGGGGCCAGACTAAGATTGGTTCAAAAGACCTCATGAAAGGAAAAACAAGAAGTGAGGATACCCGGCCCGGAGGAAGCCCGGGGTCCCCTTCTGGAGCCAGGCCCAGAAGGAGGACTCGTCGGCGAGCGTCTGGTGGCCGGGCTTGCCACAGAGCCCGGCCGGGCCCAGCCCGAAAAGGCAACGTGGGCAACACCTCCGCTTCTCTGTCCCGCGGGCCCACCACCTACGGGAAACATCGATGGGGTCGGGTGCGCTGCCAGACGGGTGGCAGTGAAAGCGGAGGGTCTCGACGGACCAGACCCGGGCGGCAGAAGCTGGCTTTGGGGACGTGGAACGTCACCTCTCTGGGGGGGAAGGAGCCGGAGCTTGTGCGGGAGGTGGAGCGGTACCAGTTGGATCTGGTTGGGCTCACCTCTACGCACAGCGTCGGCTCTGGAACCTTACTTCTGGATAGGGGTTGGACTCTATTCTTCTCCGGAGTTGCTCAGGGTGTGAGGCGCCGGGCGGGTGTGGGGATACTCACAAGTCCCCGGTTAGGTGCTTCGTTGTTGGAGTTTACCCCAGTGGACGAGAGGGTCGCCTCCCTACGCCTGCGGGTTATGGGGGGGAAAACTCTGACTGTTGTGTGTGCTTATGCACCCAACAGCAGTTCAGAGTATTCGGCCTTCTTGGAGACCCTGGAAAGAGTCCTGTATGGGGCTCCTGAAGGGGACTCCTTAGTCTTGCTGGGAGACTTCAACGCACATGTGGGCAATGATGGAGACACTTGGAGGGGCGTGATTGGGAGGAACGGCCCCCCTGATCTGAACCGGAGTGGTGGTTTGTTACTGGACTTCTGTGCTAGTCATGGATTGGCCATAACAAACACCATGTTCGAACATAAGGATGCTCATAAGTGTACGTGGTACCAGAGCACCCTAGGCAGAAGGTCCATGATCGATTTCGTTATCGTATCATCGGACCTGAGGCCGTATGTTTTGGACACTCGGGTAAAGAGAGGGGCGGAGTTGTCAACTGATCACCATCTGGTGGTGAGTTGGGTCGAGTGGCGGGGGAAGCCTCTGGATAGACCTGGTAAGCCCAAACGTGTAGTTCGGGTGAACTGGGAACGTCTGGAGGAGGCCCAAGTTCAGGAGGCCTTCAACTCACACCTCCGGCGGAGCTTTTCGGGCATTCCTGTGGAGGTTGGGGACATTGAACCAGAGTGGTCGGTGTTCAAAGCCTCTATTGCCGAAGCCGCGGTGGGGAGCTGTGGTCTCAAGGTCTTAGGTGCCTCAAGGGGCGGTAACCCTCGAACCTCCTGGTGGACACCGGTGGTCAGGGAAGCCGTCCGACTGAAGAAGGAGGCCTTCAGGGATTTGTTATCCCGGGGGACTCCCGAAGCAGTTGCAAGGTACCGACAGGCCCGAAGGGCAGCAGCCTCATCCGTGGCCGAGGCAAAGCAGCGGGTGTGGGAGAAGTTCGGAGAAGACATGGAGAAGGACTTTCGGGCGGCACCAAAGTTGTTCTGGAAAACTGTCCGACACCTCAGGAGGGGGAAGCAGGGAACCATCCAAGCTGTGTACAGTAAGGATGGGACGTTGTTGACCTCAACTGATGGAGTGTTGGGACGTTGGAAGGAACACTTTGAGGAACTCCTGAACCCGACAACTCCGCCCTCTATGTTAGAGGCAGAGCTGGAGTATGACGGGGGATCAACGCCAATCTCCCGGGGGGAGGTCACTGAGGTCGTCAAACAACTCCACAGTGGCAAAGCCCCGGGGGTGGATGAGATCCGCCCGGAAATGCTGAAGGCTCTGGGTGTTGAGGGACTGTCATGGTTGACACGTCTCATCAACGTTGCGTGGAAGTCGGAAACGGTACCGAAGGAGTGGCAGACCGGGGTGGTGGTCCCCCTTTTCAAAAAGGGGGATCAGAGGGTGTGTGCCAATTACAGAGGCATCACACTACTCAGCCTCCCCGGGAAAGTTTACTCCAAGGTACTCGAAAGGAGGGTCAGGCCGATTGTCGAACCTCAGATTGAGGAGGAACAATGCGGATTCCGTCCTGGTCGTGGAACGACGGATCAGCTTTTTACTCTCGCAAGGATCCTGGAGGGGGCCTGGGAGTACGCTTATCCGGTCTACATGTGTTTTGTAGACTTGGAGAAGGCGTATGACCGGGTTCCCAGGGAGTTACTGTGGGAGGTGCTGCGGGAGTATGGGGTGAGGGGGTCTCTACTCAGGGCCATCCAATCTCTGTACTCCCAAAGCGAGAGCTGTGTCCGGGTCCTCGGCAGTAAGTCGGACCCATTTCCGGTGAGGGTTGGCCTCCGCCAGGGCTGCGCTTTGTCACCAATCCTGTTTGTAATATACATGGATCGGATTTCGAGGCGTAGTCGTGGGGGGGGGGGTCTGCAGTTCGGTGGACTAAGGATTGCACCACTGCTTTTTGCAGATGATGTGGTTCTGATGGCTTCATCGGTCTGCGACCTTCAGCACTCACTGGATCGGTTCGCAACCGAGTGTGAAGCGGCTGGGATGAGGATCAGCACCTCCAAATCTGAGGCCATGGTTCTCAGCAGGAAACCGATGGACTGTCCACTCCAAGTAGGGAATGAGTCCTTACCCCAAGTGAAGGAGTTCAAGTATCTCGGGGTCTTGTTCTCGAGTGAGGGATCAATGGAGCGTGAGATGGGCCGGAGAATCGGAGCAGCGGGAGCGGTATTGCAGTCGCTTTACCGCACCGTTGTGACGAAAAGGGAGCTGAGCCGGAAGGCAAAGCTCTCTGTCTACCGGGCCATTTTCGTTCCTACCCTCACCTATGGTCATGAAGGATGGGTCATGACCGAAAGAACGAGATCGCGGATACAAGCGGCCGAGATGGGTTTCCTCCGCCGGGTGGCTGGTGTCTCCCTTAGAGATAAGGTGAGAAGTTCGGTCATCAGGGAGGGACTCGGAGTTGAGCCGCTCCTCCTTCGCGTCGAAAGAAGCCAGTTGAGGTGGTTCGGGCACCTAGTTAGGATGCCACCTGGGCGCCTCCCTAGGGAGGTGTTCCAGGCACGTCCAGCTGGGAAGAGACCAAGGGGTAGACCTAGGACCAGGTGGAGGGATTATATCTCTTCGCTGGCCTGGGAGCGCCTTGGGATCCCCCAGTCAGAGCTGGTTGATGTCGCCAGGGAAAAGAAAGTTTGGGGCTCTCTGCTGGAACTGCTACCCCCGCGACCCGACCACGGATAAGCGGGAGAAGATGGATGGATGGATGGAGTTTATCAATGGGAGAAAAAAATTTCAGAAATAAGTAAAACAATTAAAACACAAAACAAAACATGAATGTTTATATTAGAAGTAAACAATGTAAATGTTTATGGATGACAAATTGTTATGCTAAAATAAGTGTGATAGATGAACCCAGATGATTGCGAACAAGCATCAGGTATGGTTTCTGTGAAATGGCAACAGGGGTGGGGGGGCGGTGTGGCGTGGGCAAGGGACTCTTTATTTAGCCTTTTGTCTTTTGTGTTCTCTTTCTTTCTTTTTGTTTTATGGTTAACATTATCTGTATCCTGTATATATCCCTCTGAGAGGGTTCTAGAAGACAGCAAAAAGATGGTCACAACTCATGTCAAGTTTTAATCACCCCTTCAGAAGACTTAAATGACCGATTGCCTTTTCTGGAGCTGAATGAAAACTGCTTTATTTAGAAACATGTATGCATTGGAAAGACATTCTGCTGCTTTACAATACAATGTTGCCTCCACATTTAAAGTTAAAGTTAAACTGGGCGTCCATTCTGATGTAATATGCTCAATGGATAGATCCTTGCATTGTATAACTCTACATGAAATACATTCTGCAAAGACTGTGAACTCTCTCCTCCGGCTGCTGATGTTTGGTGTATTTCAGAATCTTTAATTGATGAAATGAAATGGAGGGAAGTCTGTGAGCTATAGTCAGGCAAGCTTTTCAAATACAGTATAGGAACCACTACAAATGTGCCAGCGTCTGGAGAAAGGGCTCTGGTTTCAGGCAGCATGCATTACAGAGCCTGCTGAGTCCGATAGCTGTCTTCAGTGAAACCACATGTATACAGCTGGGCCCAGCAGTGGTGCGGCAGAGCATTACCCTTCATGGTCACACCCAGTGGCGGCGCCAGGGTATGGCTGGGGTAGGCTACAGCCATACCAAGAAATGGCTTAGCCCCACCATGAAAAAGTATGTTAAAGTTAGCATGTTGAGAACACGGATTGCGAAAATATACGGGTCGTGTCCATAACACACAAACTGATCCTGCTGTAACAACAAGTGCACGTTTCTGATGCAATATGGTTGAGACCATTCGGGCTTATGCTAGAAGAGGGGTGCAAGGAATAGTCTAAGTAGTGGGGGAGTTTTATACACTAAAGGTGTGGAAATTCTCTGGCGTTATGATATCAGCGCGGCCGCGGTCAGATCAAAATGCCTCCGAATGCAATTTGAATAGACCTACAGCCAATCAGAGCAACGAAACGTTGGGTCTGCGTCATGCATTACTGATCGAGATCACTCGGAACCGCCATTCAGTATCCCCATTGGATCTTCAACGTGTGCTATCACACGTCACGTTCACAGGGATCCCTTTTTATTTACTACAAGACAAATGTACCTTTTTATTTCATACAGTTCCATTTGGATTGAGACAGGGAAATCATCTACACCTCACGCATGGCGTTTCACTGTCAAGGGGGGCGTGTATGTAATCACATTGCAAATACTGACTTGAGCCCCACCTCTGTAGGGTTAGCCCTACCAGAGATTACCCAACACATACTCCGGAGCCGCCACTGGTCACACACTATCAATTGACAATTAATTTGCATTCACTGTGCTGGACAAAGTCCCCACAGTCTTTAAGAGCAGTATTCTTCACTTCTATTGATAGTTACACAAATCATTTCACACCCGTGCTGTATGCTCCTCGTGGTCACACAGGATGTAGTTATTATATCTTTGCATCAACAACAGCTCCATGTAGAATCACACCAACGCTGCAGATGAGGTTTGAGACTCAAGGACAAAACAAGCACACTTCACTGCACACATACCCATCAGAACACTCTCAAAATCAGTGGATTACTTCAAAGCCACCCCAATCACAATGTGAGGTAAAAAAGGAAAAGGTGTGTGACATCCAGCCATTTGATTTCCAGGCAGTTAATTGAGAGCAGCAGTAGAAGGTTGCACTGTACCAGAGCGTGTGTGCAGTGAAGGGGAGACCCAAGGCGCTCCACTTTCAATCAGCCCCAGCAATTGGTTTCACTTACCTAGAGAGAAAAGAGAAACACAAACAATTACACGTGCATCCAGAGTGCGCGCGGCATTACACACGGGCATGGATTCAGGCATTCAGCTATCCAGAGCGTTGGCACTGCCTGGCCAAAGGGGAATGAACAGGTGATTCCATTGAAATCATTCCGCACATTATAGGATGTGAGCCTGAATCCTCTGTTCTACTTGATTCAAAGATCATTTCACATGCTATGTAATAAGTAGAAGGCTGCAGTCTCCCATGTGTGCTCCAACACTTTAGGCTAGGTCATTCATTCACTTATGAATTGGTGATCATTGAATATCAAGAAATGGAAATGTGATATCGCTGTCACATGCGAAGGGTAACACGTGTGTGTCCTGAGACTGGCCCTGAGCTGTATCTGTCGCAGACTTTCACATTTGAACTTGTACAATGAACGATGGACATTTTCCGTGTAGTACTGTGCAAAACTGTCTTCACACACTATTCACAGTCTGGTGTAACCGTTCTAACAGACACACTAAGAAAATACTTTGACAAATGATGATCGAAAATCATTGGCAACCCCTCATTCCATCAACAAATCCCCCTCACACAAACCTCAGAGTATCACTTCTCACCTGCTCGAGCAACAGCTGCATATCAACTCTCACCAAGACAAGCGGATCTGAGGCTGCTGCAGTGTGGACCCTGAACGCCTCACTCCTCAGTCCTATTTGATATGTACACCCTGTTTCTATTGGCTGGGCTCAGGGTTCACTCCTTCCTTCAACATAAAGGCTGCTTCTTTAGGATGCTTTAATCCATATTTGTATATAAACAGTTAATCAAATGTATATGATCATAATGACAGTAACACCAATAGACTTTCTTTTGTATTGCTGATGACTGTTAACCCACATTGTGTTAACCCCGTAGTTAAGGGAAAGGCTCAAATCCATCATTTTGGATTATACGCACCCCTCTGCGTTGATTGTGCGTGACGTGTAGAAACAGCTGGAGAAACCAGTTCTCAGCTGACAAAGCAGTTAAATAGCGGTCTCAAAAACGAGTTAATTCAGTGTACTCCTTTGACCTGGCTGCTACACCTCCTCGGACGCAGAAACCGCTGTAAGTAATAATCTTGTTTAATTAGACTTCTCTATTTCAGTTATTCTACTCTGTATAATTGTTCTGTAGTTGTTGTAGCTAAAAGGGCACTTTTGAGAGAATTTAAATCTCAGATCTGTCCACGTGAAACTGTCACTGCGTCCAGTTTCTACCTAACTTCACTCCTTCCACCTTTGAATTCCATGCCGTCACTGTGACCCATCCTATACAACTGACCATTGTTGTTCTCTACCGTCCACCAGGAGCCTTGGGGGACTTCTTGGATGAATTAGATCATCTCCTCTCACACATCCCTGAAACTGGCCCTCCCGCTGTACTTCTCGGAGACTTCAACCTCCAGACGGGGAAGATAGACGAACTAACATCTCTGTTAACCACCTTTGCTTTCTCACTGTCTCCGTCCCCACCGACTCATAAAGCTGGCAATGTCCTTGATCTCATATCCTCAAGGAACTGCGCTACTTCTAACCTCTCTGTAAACCCGCTCCACACCTCTGATCACTTCTTCATTTCATTCTCTTTACCCCTTTCCAAACATAACAAACTAATCTCTTCTCATCCTGCACTTGTCCGCCATAACCTCCGTTCCCTCTCCCCCTCTACCTTTGCCTCCTCGGTGCTCTCAGCCCTCCCTTCCTCTGACTCGTTCCAACTCCTGCCTCCAAACTCTGCTGCAGAAAGTCTCCTCTCTACTCTCTCATCCTCTCTGGACTCTCTCTGTCCTCTCACATCTCGGCAGGCTCGTCAGTCCCCTCCTGCTCCCTGGCTAAATGACGCACTGCGTGCTAATAGAACCGTCCTTCGGGCAGCAGAGCGGAAATGGTGGAAATCCAAACACCGTGACGACCTCCTAACCTATCAGGCTCTCCTCTCCTCTTTCTCTGCTTCCATCTCTCAGACAAAAAGCACTTTCTTTCAAGATAAGATCCAATCTTCCTATTCCAATCCTAAAAAACTATTTTCCATCTTCTCCACCCTCTTGGACCCCCCCAAAGCCCCTTCCCCCTCCTCCCTTCTGTCAACCACTTTGAAAAAAAGGTTTACGACATTCGCTCTTCTTTTTCTGATTCACCCCTACTCACCGCCGGATCACCTGAGCCACCTTCAACCGGCACACTAACCTCCTTTTCCCCTCTCTCTCCAAGTGAGGTTCTTACCCTCATTACCTCTGCCCGCCCTACCACCTGTCCTCTGGACCCTATCCCTTCAAACCTCCTTCAGACTATCGCTCCTGATATTCTACCGTTTCTCACCCATTTCATCAACACTTCTCTAACTTCTGGTCACTTTCCACACACTCTCAAGGAGGCGAGAGTAAACCCTCTCCTGAAGAAACCCACTCTCAACCCGTCTGATGTTATAAACTACAGGCCTGTCTCTCTCCTCCCGTTCCTGTCTAAAACACTTGAACGCGCTGTCTTTAAACAACTCTCCTGTTATCTCCATCAGAACAACCTTCTGGATCCGCACCAGTCTGGTTTCAAGGCAGGTCACTCCACAGAAACTGCTCTCATTGCTGTCACTGAGGAACTGCACACTGCTAAAGCAGCCTCCCTCTCCTCTGTCCTCATCCTGTTGGACCTGTCTGCTGCATTCGACACGGTGAATCATCAGATCCTCCTTCGCACTCTCCAAGAACTTGGAGTTTCAGGCTCTGCACTTTCCCTCCTCACCTCATACCTCAAAGACCGCACCTACAGGGTCACTTGGAGAGGGTCTGAGTCCGACCCTTGTCAATTAACTACAGGGGTCCCTCAGGGCTCTGTTCTTGGTCCTCTCCTCTTCTCCCTGTACACAAACTCGCTCGGATCTGTCATTAGCCCGCATGGTTTTTCATACCACTGCTACGCTGACGACACCCAATAAATTCTGTCCTTTCCCCGCTCAGAGACCCAGGTCGTCGCACGCATCTCTGCTTGTTTAGCTGACATCTCTCAGTGGATGTCCGCTCATCATCTCAAGCTCAACCTTGACAAGACTGAACTGCTTTTCCTTCCGGGAAAAGATTGTCCCTCTCTTGACCTAACTATCAACATCGGCCCCTCTGTTGTTTCCCCGACTCAGACTGCAAGGAATCTGGGTGTTATCCTAGATAACAACCTGTCGTTTACTGCAAACATCGCTGCTACAACCCGCTGCTGCAGATACACGCTTTTCAACATCAGGAAGATACGCCCACAGCTGACCCAGAAATCGACGCAGGTTCTGGTCCAGGCTCTCGTCACCTCACGCCTAGACTACTGCAACTCCCTCCTGGCTGGTCTACCTGCATGTGCCATCCGACCTCTGCAGCTCATCCAGAATGCAGCGGCTCGTCTGGTCTTCAACCTTCCTGAATGTTCCCACACCATGCCGCTCCTCCGCTCCTCCGCTCCCTCCACTGGCTTCCGGTAACTGCTAGAATCCACTTCAAGACACTGGTACTTGCGTACCATGCTGCGAATGGATCTGGCCCTTCCTACATCCAGGACATGGTTAAACCGTACACCCCAGCACGTGCACTACGCTCTGCATCAACCAAACGACTCGCTGCACCCTCGCTGCGAGGGGGACCCAAGTTCCCATCAGCAAAAACACGTGGGTTTACTATCCTGGCTCCAAAATGGTGGAATGAGCTCCCCATTGACATCAGGACAGCAGAAAGCTCACACACCTTCCGGCGCAGACTGAAAACTCATCTCTTTCGACTCCACTTCGAGCGATAGAATGACTAACAAAGAACTGCTAACAGAGCACTTATATACTAATAAAGGACTGGCTTATCTATAGCCAGTTGAGTAGCACTTGAAACGATTGGCTCTTTGAAACCTGATGTTCTTATATGATTCTGTTTTCCTCAAGGTTGTGTCTTCCTGGTCGAATGTACTTATTGTAAGTCGCTTTGGATAAAAGCGTCAGCTAAATGCAATGTAATGTAATGTAATAACATGTTTTACCCTTAAAGGTGGGGTAGGTAATGTTGGAGAAACCAGCTCGAGTGCGCTAGGATTTGAAAATACACAACCGGAGGAAATCTGCCACTTCCTGACACATGACCAATGAGGGCACGAGATCAGTTTGTGCACAGATGGAAGGCTGACAGGCAGGTAGGCCATCCAGTTACTTTAGCCGGCCGGCTCAGATGATTGGTCGTGCTTTTTACAGTACTACGGCTTCCACAGATGATGTTTTTTTATGGATTTTTTGTCAAAGCACTTCAGATATTCATTGCTATCGGGATGTTAAGAGCATTCCATGGAATATAACAAAAAGTGTATCTCGAGCCGGTTTCTCAAACTTACCTACCCCACCTTTAATGTTTGTCCAACAATATATATAAATTAACCTGTTAAAGCCCATAGCCCCCGCCCGCACCTGGTGTCCACACCTGGTGTCCACACTGCTGTGTCCACACTGAGGACTGAACAATGCTGATGTAACATGTAGCAACAACGTAGAGATACTCTTGATCATAAATACGGCTGCACCGCCAGTCAATCATTGATGTATTGATTTGGAACATTAGAGAAGGAAACGTGGAACACACACCACTGAATCTAGCATGTTATTGTTAGATAAGTTGCTTTCCTTGCATTTTGAAATTCAACCTGAAAGTCAACCTGCAATGCCAGCAGTGATGGAAGTTGGACAGGACCTGATATAAATGATCAGAAGCGAAATGCAGCATCGGTTGGGTCCTATAGATTGTCAGATTAAAGAAGCACTTGTTAAAGGAACACACGGTCACTGGGTACGGACGCTAACATACTGTTATCATAAAGTGTTCAGACATTGGATTCTATTGTTACAATCAGGCCTCAAGTGATGTTTCGCTTTTAATATAACTGGGTGGCAATCGATGGTTACACAACAAACGATATTCTCTAACTGACTGAATGCATTATACTCTCAAAGGAGATGCAGTTGTCAGAGATGTGTGCTCAATGAAAGGACAGGTGTGGGCTGTAACAGCACACAGAGACGGCACCACGGCGGCTTCCACTGCTCCACCCACTAGTTTGTATAGCCTATAAGTACATGTAATGTTCCTTCCACTAGCATTTTAAATCTTCCATCTGTTCCATGTTGACATTAATATGGGGTAAATATATGTAATGCTAAATACATGAAGACATACAGTTTGTTTAAAGGCAGCGTGCACAATCTACAGTCTACATTATAAGGACATAATGTTAAATAACACCTAAAACCCTAAAAGTATTTGACCCATGTAAAAACATTACCAGATATAATAAATGACATCATAGCACACAGCAGCATGTTATGCTTTTCAGTAAAGATGTGCAGCCCTAAGCAGAGTCGGTTAATACTGAGAGTAACATGGAGCAGCCAGTGGGAGCTTCTATTCCCATCAAACTGTAGGACAACCAATCAAATCAGCCGCTGAGACCCAGACCTGCTCCACATCCAAGAGTACACTTCGCAGGAATCAAAAGCACAAGATGCAGAGCACTGTATTTAAAAACAAATGTAAAAAAGAAGTAGTCATTTTGTTTAAATCCGCAGCATTAACCATGTGTTTAAAACGGTGAGCCTGCGTTCATGTGTGATCCATGCAATGCTGCTAACGTGATCAAGCATTCGTTTGAATACATCCAAGTAGTTGGGTCAGCTGCAGCAAGGACATGACTGCCTGGTCATGACGCAAGCAGAGACGATGTCAGGTGGAGTGCCCCTGTCAAAGGTTCTGGGAAACCCCGCCGCACTGTGATGGCACAACTCAAGCACTATGTAGCTGCTGGATCAATAGAGGTCAACACAGGGTTTGCATGCTGAGTGTCCCTCCATGCGTGGCACACGGGGCTCAACAGCACAACGTGTGGACGAGCATCACATGTAGTCCTAAAAGGAGAAATGTTTAATTCAACAGATCTGGTTCAATCCCCCCACATGTTTGAGCATCCTTGAGCAAGATCCTGTACATAGTCCTACATTACTCACATTGTGTGTGTGTGTGTGTGTGTGTGTGTGTGTGTGTGTGTGTGTGTGTGTGTGTGTGTGTGTGTGTGTGTGTGTGTGTGTGTGTGTGTGTGTGTGTGTGTGTGTGTGTGTGTGTGTGTGTGCCAGCAGATGGCCTGTGTGAGTGTGATTGTGTCGATGGTGACTTGTGTTACTGTCAACATAAAAGCCCAAAAGAGCTCCTGCAGTCTGAGAGGTGTTAGCAGAGCACATATACGGTCTGCTGTACTCTGAGAGGACAGCAGACAGGAGGAGACAGACACTTTAGATGGGGGGGGGGGTCAATGCCAGCCTAGCATCTGAGTTACCAATTGAATGTATGTATTTGTTTTCCTCTGTTGCTAACAACCATTATCACAACACTGACTCAGCTGAGTACTCTCAGCCTCTAATGATTTCATAAGAGTACAGGGTTCAAGTATTCGTTTGAACTGAGGTTGGTCATCCAGTTAACCGTTGTCATTAAAGCCATCAAAAAAAGGAAGATCAAACATGTCGCCCTCTCTACAAGTTACATATCTGATGGATGCTTTGAAGCAACAAGGAATACTGGCTTTCTTGCACCTGTGTTTATTTCTTCAACAACTACTGACACGATGTGGAGCTGACCGTCGAGCGGCCCGACCAAGCAAGGAGGCAGAGCACTCAAATACACCCCGGTGTGGGCATGTATTCATCGCTGTGGTTCAGGATACACAGCACCAGCCACACGACCTCACCCACACTCCCAGCCTCCACACACAGGGAACACAGAGCCTCGATACACGCCCACTAATCAGCAGCTAGACACAGGTGGGGGGGTGAACATCATCAGGAGTAACAGAGAGAATGGGAGGGGGAACACTTTTCAAAATAAAAGACATGTGCGATATACAAGGCCCGAAGCCGTCAGTGACGCAGTTACCTTCGTCACGTCAACCTTTCCTCTGAAGAGATGGAAATGATGTCCGAACGCTGAAAGCGTTAACTGCATCGTAGTGTCAGTGTCACAAATGACTGTTGTGTGTAGAATAGACAAGCTACAAACATATACACTGAACCAATACATCGCAGTTAACCATCTGTCGTTCCACTACCTCAGATGTAAGGGCCATCTTTACATGTTTGTCAATTGAACCTCTTCAAGTTTTGGAATGTGTAATCTCAAGATGTCACGTTGGACTGAGATGTTGGGATGCTTGGTGTTGAGAAGGTGGGACACATGGGCAATGAAAGCTGCCCTTCTCTGATGGAGGTGTGCAGCAGCTCGTATCGAGGAAGACACGTGGCGATCCCTCTGCAGATCACTCCAATGGGTATGGCTTTATTACTCAGGTCCCTGCTGGAATCAATGCTATGCCTGATGTAGTCCATGTTGGCGCTCGAATGCACCTCAGTCTGGCAGTTAGCATCAGAGCCACTTCCTCTCGCCGTGTGGAAGAGGAACTCATGTGTTGTTCTTAAAGTGACATGGTGATGCTCTCCTGAGGTCTGGGATCAGCTTCATCTACATGTTCTCAAACGGTCATGTGTCAGGTACAGAGATGGTAACGTGTTCAGTGTGTGTAAGGAAGGGGTATCCGTGTTATTGTCTGCTAAAGGAGGTGGCCTTCCTTTTTAAATAACACAAGTAATAGCTTTGTTTGCCAGGCTCCTTTTAAGGGGCTCTTGGAACTTGTGTGTGTGTGTGTGTGTGTGTGTGTGTGTGTGTGTGTGTGTGTGTGTGTGTGTGTGTGTGTGTGTGTGTGTGTGTGTGTGTGTGTGTGTGTGTGTGTGTGTGTGTGTGTGTGTGTGTGTGTGTGTGTGTGTGTGTGTGTGTGCCCATGTTTCTTCACATCTCTTTTTGAGTTTACAGATTGCAAGTCAAGTCAGAGTGCGGGGATCAGAGCCATGCATAAATAAAGGAGCGTAAGTCTCATGGGAATTCAAAGAGCTGGGTGCACAGGCTGAGTTCACACACCATGTGCAGTTAGTCAAGCACATCTCCAGACGGAAGGTTAAGACGACAGGATTCTCTGATTCATTACACACCAGTCAGCAGACAAAGTGTATTCCCAAAACACTTTGGTGCAAGATGGTAAAATGTTGTTTGAACATTCAGGGCTTGTCAGCAGAATAAAGGTTTATACATACAGGCAATGTTCACGAATAGTTTCATATTCCTTTAGATATCATCACACGGTGATACCTATGGGTATTGTCCACAGTATTCAATGTATTGTCTAATACATGTCATATCATGTAATGTAAAGCACTTTGAGCACCTGGAAAAGCGCTTGAATAAATACAATGAATTATTATTATTATTATATGTGTTCTTTAAAGTCCTACTTACAGGACCTCCTTATCTGTTTTTTGTTTATTACTTATTGCCATATTTCAGACTTAAACTGTTAATATGAAAATAACATTTATTTCTCATGTAGTCCATCCTAGGCAGAATGACAAGGCATGCTGTTGAACAGCACACAGGTGTCCTCCGTCCTCCTCACCGCCAAGGTTACACTGAACTGAACATCCCCAGCAGGTGAGTAATGCATGAAATAAATGCCAAGCTAACTTATTAGCCGGTGGAGAAATAATATGAACCTTTAACATGAAGGATGAGTCCATTCAGCTAAGGCTATAAATGAATGAGTAGTGCAGGAGACCACTGAGCGAGAGAGATTCATAGAGGGAGCTTCTTGAATTCCTTCTGCACGTGAGGAGCACAGGATGCATTCTCAAGCCGCACGACATGATGTCAGAGATTATTAACAATGTAGTCGAATTTATACAAGAAACCAGCGACTCACAACACATCTTCCACAGCCTTCTTCTGAGTAACTCAAACATGACAGGCTTCTTCAGTTCATACTGAAGAAACCTGTCATGTTTGATTTATTTTCCTCGTTTAGAGAAACACAAAAGATGAGAAATTCTGATGACAAGTCAAATGAGGCTCATTGGCTGTTGCCTGTAACTAGCAGGCTTGGAGAGTAACGGATACGTGTGATGGGACCATGTGACCAGGATACATAAAGAAGGTAACTGTATTCCCTTACAGTTACATCAACATGGATGCCATCAGATTAGTGGTACATTCTTTCAAAATGAGGATTAGCAGGATTACAACGTTACAAAACATTTTTAAATAAAGATATACTGTATATTATGGTAGACCTACTGCCTGCATTTTCTTTTTGGTTTTTCTTTTGGCTACTTTCATTCTTTTTTTTATTTATGTTTTGTTATTTCATGCAGTAGATGGACACCTGATTTGTAACAAAAAATCTGTGTTTACTTTGAATTAAAATAACATTTGTAAACGGTAGTATTCGGTAAGCCTCACCTTCATTTAAGATGACACGTGGTTCTGTTGTCTTACATAACACATTGCATTCATAAAAACATCTTTTGGGTATTTCATTTATTTCATATTGATTTGCATTACACTTCATATTGAGGTCATCCAAAAGTAACCGAAGGTAATCAGATTACATTACTTCATATTGTGTTACTTAGATAACATTGCTGATTACATTTGTAAAGTAACCTCCCCGCCCTTTTGAAGAGTGGCGTGCAGTCTGACTGAGACCAGCTGACAAGCGTTCTGCTTCCCCTGGCTGTATTTCAGTCATGCTGAATATACAGTACGTTATCAAGCAATTACACAGCTACTGTAATGTGAGTGTGTTCACTTAGACTGACCCTAGCAGTGTACATGTGACCTTTCACAGACTCTCAGATCCTGCAGCCAATCGTCTTAAACTGTCCTCCGTGGCCGTCGACGCGAACATAATCCATTGCATCAGAAGCATCTCTTAACCACAGCGGAAGATCATATCAAACAATTACAACTTTCAGGAATATTTGATATCCTGCTGCACCACACTGTTTGATGCTGCTTAACATTGTGTCCCGAGGGGGAAGTGTTTTACTTCCATTAGAGGCTATTAACAATTAAAAGTCAATTTGACAAAGAGGGCAGCCACATGCCTGCAGTCTGCCTCAGTGGATGAAGAGCGGCTCACTAACTCTCACAGTCAGAGCAGCGGTTCAGTCCCAGCCCAGCAGCTCAATCAATACTTTGAGTTGAACCATTCCAAAAAGGTCACGGAGCACATTGAGACCCTCCTTTATCACCAGCAACTTGCCTCTTGATACAAACTATTTATCCAAAATTCAAAGAGAATACATTTAGCTGGACAAAGGCTGCTGGTACTGTTCAAGGACACAATTGATTTAATAATAATAATACATGGGACTTATGTAGCGCTTTTCTGGAAACTCAAAAACGCTTTGACAGAGAAGTAAAAAAGACAACAACAAAACAAAGAAATACAAAAAGAGATAAACAAAACAGAAAATAGGGTGGGGGGGTCAGTGGTTGAATGCAGTGTTGAACAGGTGGGTTTTGAGTGATGTTTTGAATGCTGTGAGGGAGGAAGAATCTCTGATGGATTGGGGTAGTGAGTTCCAGAGGGTGGGTGCAGCAACGGAGAAGGCTCTGTCGCCCCAGGACTTGAGGTTCGGGTGGGCAGGGACAGGAGGTTGGCAGTAGCAGAGCGGAGGGAGCGAGTGGGAGTCTGTCTGTGGAGGAGGTCAGTCAGGTAGGATGGAGCCAGGTTATGGAGGGCTTTGTCATCAGGAGGAGCTTGTACTGAATTCTCTGGGGGATGGGGAGCCAGTGGAGCTTGATGAGGACGGGGGTGATGTGGTCACGGATTCGGGTGTGGGTGAGTAGACGGGCGGCGGAGTTCTGGATGTATTGGAGTTTGTTGAGGATTTTTGCAGGTGAACCATAGAGGAGGCTGTTGCAATAGTCCAGACGGGAGGTGACGAAGGCGTGGATGAGGGTTTCGGCAGCAGTGGGAGAGAGGGATGGACATAGACGGGCGATGTTTTTGAGGTGGAAGAAGGCTGTCTTTGTTATCTGTTTGATGTATTTGTTGTCGTAGAGCGTTTGGTCAGATAGGATGCCTAGGTTCCGGATGTGAGCGGAGGTTTGAACTGGGAAGCCGTCTATGTTGAGGGTGAAGTTATGGTCCAATGATTATTATCTCAGATTTATCGCAGTTGAGTTTGAGGAAGTTAAGTTGGAGCCAGGATTTGATTTCAGTGATGCAGTTTGTCAGGATGGAGTGGGTAGCAGTGGAGATGGACTTGGTGGAGATGAGAAGCTGGATGTCGTCGGCAAAGCAGTGGAATTGAAGTCCATGACGGCGGATTATGTGACCAAGGGGAAGCAGGTAAAGGATGAAGAGGAGGGGACCGAGAACTGAACCTTGGGGGACACCTTGGGGGAGAGGAGCGGTGGGGGATTTGCAGTTATTGATGTAGATGAACTGGTTTCTGTCAGAGAGGTATGAAGTGAACCAAGAGAGGGCAGTGCCGGTGATGTTGAAGGTGGTTTCAAGACGGGTGAGGAGGATGGAGTGATTGATGGTGTCGAAGGCAGCGCTGAGGTCAAGGAGGATGAGGATGTTGAGGTTACCAGCATCGGAGGAGGAGAGGAGAAGGTCATTTGTGATTTTGAGGAGTGCGGTTTCGGTACCGTGGTTTGAGCGGAATCCGGATTGAAAAGTTTCATAGAGGTTATTAGCAGAAAGATGATGCTTGAGTTGTGACGCTACAGCGCGTTCCAGAACTTTTGACAGAAAGGGTAGGTTCGAGATTGGTCTGAAGTTATTAGGGTTGTTAGGGTTTAGTCCGGGTTTTTTCAGAATAGGAGTGATCGCAGCTATTTTGAGGGACGGTGGGACGGTGCCAGAAGACAGGGAGGAGTTGATTGTTGTAGTGATGAGTGAAGAGAGAGTAAGAAGGCAGGCCTTAAAGCTGGAGGGAATGGGGTCCAGGGGGCAGGTGGCAGTTTATATTCCTGTGAGGAGATCAGAGAGGTCAGTAGGGGAGACAGGGGAGAACTGGGACAGGGGTTGGCAGGATAAGGGGGGGGCACTGGCTTGAGGGGGAGCTGGTGTGGTGGTGGTTAAGCTGCTGTAAATGTTGTCTATTTTGCTTTGAAAAGATGTGAGAAAAGAGCTGCGTTTGTCGACTGTGAATGACTGAGTGGTCGTGTCCAGGGGGCTGAGGAGTTTGTTTATTGTGGAGTTAAGAGTGTTTTGGGGTTTCCGGAGCCAGAGTGGAATAACTGAGAGTAGTAGGTGGTGCGGGCGTGGGAGAGGGCATCTTTATATTGCTGTAGGTGGTCTTTGTTAGGTTTGAGAATGAATCGTGAGACCTGTTTTATTGCGGATTCTTTCAAGTTGCCGGGCTCGGGTTTTCATCAGGCGGAGATCGGGGTGAACCAGGGAGCAGAGTGGGAGAAGGAAACTGTTTTGGTTTGTATGGGTGCAAGTTGGTCAAGGCAGGAGGACGGAACATTGTTGTAGTAGTCAGTGAGATCAGAGGGGCTATGGAGGTCCACAAAGGGAGTGGTGGATATTTGTTCAGAGAGCGAGGATGAGAGCGAGGTAGCTGAAACACAGCTTAGTTTACGGAAGTTGATTTTGCGTTTGTGCTTTGGTGGTGGGTAGTGCTGCGTACCGGTATGCCGAACCGGTACTGGACTTGTAAAAAGTTTCGGTTCAAGTCCGGTTAAAACTGGAACGTCAGGAACCGGTACTTGGACTCGCAAAAAAACTAGCACTTACGTATATTCTGGTGTCTGTGGTTATTTAAACATTCCCTGATAAACGTTATTCAGCGTCAATAAATGAGTGCTAATCCCAGTGTGCTCAGTGTACAACATCACATGTCATTTCACCTTCGACTCACGGTTTGAAGACATAGCATTTCGCCACATGCTAATGCTAACCGGAAGAGAATCATTTTCAGAATAAAAGTATTAAGTTAATAGTGTGAACTTCCGGTTTTTTCAGAATAAAACTGATTTAAATTAAATAGTGTATTTAATTCAAAATTACCCCATATCAACATTGATTTTAATTTCTAACAGTATGTATGTACATCACTATGTATGTAGTATGTACTGTATAATGTACACATGTAGAGTTGTAGAAAATACATGGTGCACAGACAGTACAGTACACTCTGACTGTACAGTCACTACAGTGTAGCCTATACTGTATAGTAGGTGTGTAACAGTGTAATGCGTATAATCTACTCTACACTCTACCTTTCAGCAACGTTTTAGGGATTTAGGCTCAGTCAGCTCAGGGACTGTTTGGTTACTTTAGTTTGGTAAATGAAATAAATGTTTGAACTTTGTAGTAGTTCACTGTAGTTGCTGTCATAAGTCATTTGTAGACTAAGTGGCACATTTGTACTTTGTAGAGAAATGTAGACACAAGTTGGAAGGGAGCACAATACACTTGATGAGTTTGAATTTGAGTTGATTATGAGTTAATTTTCAATTGATAATTAGCTCACAATAAGTTCACTTTAGTTACTCACACAACTTGACACAAGCCATGGGTTCTGAATGTGAGTCCAGGTACGCAGCACTAGTGGTGGGGTTTATTTAGATTTATTTTATTTATTTCACTTCTCTCAATTCAGTAGAATGTAAAGGACTCCGCTTTGCACACATACAACCAGATTGCAAAGCCCACTCTATAAATAATGCTTTTCAGTAGGAGAGGTGGGGAACAAAGTGTGAGCGGGGGTTTGTCCTCTCCTCCATAGCGCAGTGAACACTTCATGAAGAGCTACACACTGTAGTCTTTGGGACAATCACTTTTTCTTCCTATACTCCTAACAATGTACATTTTTATCAAACCATGTTAATAAATGCCAAGTATAAAATATATTTCGACCTTTAAATACTTTTGAATTCATAAATCAGTATTATATGTTTTCATTCCAAGGTGAATTAAGCTTGGATAAAATATGAAAGTCTTGTAAGAAACGTATTCAGACAACATCAGTGCTCAGCATGCCATTGATCCTACATTTCAACATGTTTGAAACCTCCATACAAAAGTTAAAAGATGGTGCCCTTCAATTACTGCGCACTGTCACAACCTATCATCTTTTTTTTTCTTTGCCTCTATTCATATTATAATATGGATGAAAAGTTCATTTTCATTCAATTGATGCTGACTTAGCTTATTAAGTCATAAGAGACAGCTTTACATTTTCTCTTTTACTTTTACCAATCTGTACAATTACAACGTGGAGCCGAGCACAGCATGCATAACCAGCTCTAAGCCAGACCAGTGCCCAGTGAGATCTTACATCTAATGGCAACACTCCAATGCATGTCCCACATGTCCTGTGGTGTTCTCTCCCAATTCTTTCCAGATATACTATAACTTATAGACAACATGTTATTTTCCACACAGTTAGTTCAAAGATCAAATGAGCAAACCAAGAGTTAAAAATCAACATTAAGTTGAAGGAGGAACGTGTTAGACCTTTCCACATATCCTATAATAGATCTGCAATATCAATGATTCAACCATAACATAAGCATCAGATGAGATTTGATTTTTGAGATGTCTACCTTCCTTGTTAGCAGAGTATAACAAGAAAAAGAAAAGACCCTCCCCCACTGACTGAGGAGTGCTGGTCAGTCACTGCAGACCCATCAGGGCTGCTCTTCCTACCATCTGATTACAGAGGTGGATATGAGTTAAGTATTACGAAATACTTCTTAAAGTACACACAACAAGTGTGGCGTGTGTCGTCGACCCCGTCATTTTTAGAAGCAGAGTGCTTCTCGTGTGAGTTCTCTTCCTTTCAGAGTGAAGCGGGCGGAAGGGGAATGGGTGGAGGATGAGAGGGAGTGACACGCTGGATGTTTTCAGAATCATCCTGCATGCCCGCGCGGAAAACATTAGAGAGAAACCAGACATATGCAGCACTGAGAAACTGTACACTATTAGATTGCTTTGAGATCATTCAGATATAAGCTGACGGTGTGGGGGTTCACATAGCAGCTCCTTCTCTGTTTTAATTACGATAATGAATATGCTAACCGGACATCGAAGAAGTTAACATCATATTTTATCGTTTTGTTTAAACAATAAAGCTTTTTCTTTTTTAAATAACCAATATCATCGTTTAAATTCCCCAACATGTCTAATCAAGTTTTTAACGTACATTTGGGAACATAATGCAGCTATGTTGTTCAAACAAAATGCACTCACTCACTCACTCCCTCCCTCCCTCCCTCCCTCACTCACTCACTCACTCACTCACTCACTCACTCACTCACTCACTCACTCACTCACTCACTCACTCACTCACTCACTCACTCTCACTCACTAACTCTCACTCACTCACTAACTAACTAACTCACTCACTCACTCACTAACTCACTCACTAACTCACTCACTCACTCCCTCACTTTCACTCACTCACTCACTCTCACTCACTCTCACTCACTAACTCACTCACTCACTCTCTCACTCACTAACTCACTCCCTCACTCACTCACTCACTCACTCTCACTCACTCACTCTCACTCACTAACTCTCACTCACTAACTAACTCACTCACTCACTCACTCACTCACTAACTCACTCACTCACTCACTCACTAACTAACTAACTCACTCACTCCCTCACTCCCTCACTCTCACTCACTCTCACTCACTCCCACTCACTCACTCTCACTCACTCACTCTCACTCACTCACTAACTCACTCCCTCACTCACTCACTCTCACTCACTCACTCTCACTCACTCACTCACTCACTAACTCACTCTCTCACTCACTAACTCACTCCCTCACTCACTCACTCACTCACTCACTCACTCTCACTCACTAACTCTCACTCACTAACTAACTAACTCACTCACTCACTAACTCACTCACTAACTAACTCACTCACTCCCTCACTCTCACTCACTTACTCTCACTCACTCACTCTCACTCACTAACTCACTCACTCACTCCCTCCCTCACTCTCCCTCCCTCACTCTCACTCACTAACTCTCACTCACTCACTAACTAACTAACTCACTCACTAACTAACTCACTAACTAACTAACTAACTAACTAACTCACTCACTCCCTCACTCTCACTCACTCACTCACTCTCACTCACTCTCACTCACTCACTCTCACTCACTCACTCTCACTCCCTCACTCCCTCACTCTCACTCACTCACTCTCACTCACTCTCACTCACTCACTAACTCACTCACTCTCACTCACTAACTCACTCACTCACTCCTCACTCACTCACTCTCACTCACTCACTAACTCACTCCCTCACTCACTCACTCACTCACTCCCTCCCTCACTCTCACTCACTCACTCCCTCCCTTACTCTCTCACTCACTCTCACTCACTAACTCACTCACTCACTCACTCACTCACTCACTCACTCACTCCCTTACTCTCTCACTCACTCACTCCCTTACTCTCTCACTCACTCACTCTCACTCTCTCACTCCCTTACTCACTCACTAACTCACTCCCTCACTCCCTCACTCACCCCCACTCACTCACTCCCTTACTCTCTCACTCACTCCCCCACTCACTCACTCACTCACTCACTCACTCACTCACTCACTCCCTCACTCCCACTCACTCACTAACTCTCACTCACTAACTCACTCACTCACTGCCTTACTCTCTCACTCACTAACTCACTCACTCACTCACTAACTCACTCACTCCCTCACTCTCACTCACTCACTCACTCACTCACTCACTCACTAACTCATTCACTCACTCACTGCCTTACTCTCTCACTCACTAACTCACTCACTCCCTCACTCTCACTCACTCACTCTCACTCACTAACTCTCACTCACTAACTCACTCCCTCACTCACTCACTCACTCACTCACTCACTCCCACTCACTCACTAACTCTCACTCACTAACTCACTCACTCACTGCCTTACTCTCTCACTCACTAACTCACTCACTCACTCACTCACTAACTCACTCACTCCCTCACTCTCACTCACTCACTCACTCACTCACTCACTAACTCATTCACTCACTCACTGCCTTACTCTCTCACTCACTAACTCACTCACTCCCTCACTCTCACTCACTCACTCTCACTCACTAACTCTCACTCACTAACTCACTCACTCCCTCACTCACTCACTCACTCACTCACTCCCTTACTCTCTCTCTCACTCACTCACTCACTCACTCACTCACTCACTCTCACTCACTCCCTTACTCTCTCACTCACTCACTCTCTCACTCCCTTACTCACTCACTAACTCACTCACTCACTCCCTCACTCACCCCCACTCACTCACTCCCTTACTCTCTCACTCACTCACTCACTCCCCCACTCACTCACTCACTCACTCACTCACTCACTCACTCCTTTACTCTCTCACTCACTCACTCTCACTCACTCACTCACTCACTCACTCTCGCTCATTCTCCCTTACTCTCTCACTCACTCACTCACTCACTCACTCACTCACTCACTAACTCACTCACTAACTCGCTCACTCCCTCACTCTCACTCACTCACTCACTCACTCCAACTCACCCCAACTCACTCACTCACTCACTCACTCACTCACTCACTCACTCACTCACTCACTCACTCCCTTACTCACTCACTCACTCACTCACTCACTCACTCACTCACTCTCTCACTCACTCACTCCCCCACTCACTCACTCACTCCTTTACTCTTTCACTCACTCACTCACTCACTCTCGCTCATTCTCGCTTACTCTCTCACTCACTCACTAACTCGCTCACTCCCTCACTCTCACTCACTCACTCACTCACTCACTCACTCACTCACTCACTCACTCACTCACTCACTCACTCACTCACTCACTCACTCACTCCCTTACTCACTCACTCACTCACTAACTCACTCACTCCCCATTCACTCACTCACTCCCACTCACTCACTCCCACTCACTCACTCACTAACTCACTCACTCACTCACTCACTCACTCACTCCCTCACTAACTCACTCCCTCACTCACTCCCTTACTCTCTCGCTCACTCACTCACTCTCTCTCCCCCTCTCTCTCACTCACTCACTTACTTACTCACTAACTCACTCATTCCCTCACTCACTCTCCCTCACTCCCTCCCCCACTCACTCCCTTACTCGCTCGCTCACTCCCTTACTCGCTCGCTCACTCACTCTCTCACTCACTCACTCTCTCACTCACTCGCTCTCTCACTCACTCGCTCACTCCCTCACTCTCACTCGCTCACTCCCTCACTCGTCCACTCACTCTCTCACTTCATTCAGGGACAACAGTTAAGTTGAGCCATGTGATATGGATTGTAAAACCAAAGATCCGTTTGGAATTCAACTTAAAGAATAAAACAAATATATACAGAGATCCAAAATAATGTCCCTTCCAACTCAAAAGGCAACAGTATTATGTCTTCATTGAGAAATACAATAACATCAAAAACAACAAGCATATTTGTACCATAAGTGAACACTCCACATTCTGCTGATGTCGCAGAGCTGAGAAAGGACTGGAGCTATATCTGCACAGACATCTTGGGAGCCAAAAGGAGAACAAGTAAACATGTTTGTTTGTATACTTGAGTGGCAAATGAAGGAAGTGACACAGAGGATGCCTCTCTCTGACTCACAAATGTGAGGGCTGCAGTTGAATGAGTATAGAAGGATATGTTTCCATGGCAACTTAGGTCAACCTTATTATCCCCACTTTAATTGAACCATTTACTGCCTGTTTAACTGCTCATCTCGCTTATTAAATCACCCTACTACCTTCTAACGGAGCCTTGGTTTGGTGTTCTTATCTATTGTGAACTATTTAATGGAAGAACACAAAATGTTCCTTGTTCATCACAGATCATATTTAAATAGTCACAGAGATATGTTTGTATCTTATACCGTCATTAAATGTCCAACTTCACAGAAAGCTACATTATATCTGATTATCAGTCCCTAACCCTAACCCTGTTGAAGTCACTGAGATCCAGGCTGCGGCCACACGAGGACGAATTCGGTCGTTTGCGTTACTGTTTAGTGTCATATAGACCGTTCGGCCACACGAGGACGACCGAATACGGCACTAAACGACTGAGGAAACGATAACGGGTCCCAAGGTGGATAGAAAGGCATACGCAACTCTCTGGGGGGTCAAACGGCTCCGTGTGTGCGCCCTATACAGACATTTTCAGATCACTGATAGTGATTGCGCAATAGCCCCGCCTCTCCCCACCTCTTCTGCTCACCTCCGCTTACCCCGCGCCATTGCTGAAGTGTTTCGCCACCAACAACAACAACAATGGCGGATCGCAGAGTTGCTATCGTGCTCCGGACGCTATTGACCATGCTACAGTTGTTTGTGCAACATCTACAGCAATAATGATGAGGCAATAGCCCCGCCTCTCCTGCTCACCCCCGCGTCAAAGTAAACTGCACCCTGAATTCAGATTATTTATCTTTCTCTCGATATGGACCTAAACGCGAGTGAAATCTAATCTGACAGGACGGAGACACGCAGCTCTGCTCACCTGCAGCTCCTCCCGCTGCAGCAACACACACACTTCAAGTCAGATCATCGCCCTTAGCTATTTTAATTACCTCTCAAACTAAACTAGTTATACATATGTTTATTTTTACAGTCGGCCGGGTCACTGATTACTGGATCAGCTGCTGCATGAGACAGACACTGGCGCTGTCCGAAGAGAGGGAGGAAAAAGAGAGGCTCCGTGTATTTTATCATTATATTATATAGAGTCGTTATTCATTTGTTTTAAAGCTCAATAAATAACAAAGAAGACCTTTGACCGGCACTTTTATCATTTTGTCCGGAAGATTTAAACTTTAATACACGCTGACTGGCGAAAAACTCTGCCCGGTTCCCTCGGCCACCACCGCGGAGAATAAACAGAAGGGCAACCATGACAACCATGCTTCTTCGCTGCTTTTGTGGAGGAAGTTACAGCGCCACGTACAGGCTCAGCATATGTACTGCAGCTTCTCCAGCGGTTGGAGCTAAACGGAGCGGTCTCGTGTGGGCAGACACTATCCGGATAACTATTGCGTGTGGACGGAAGCTTGTTTGCGTTTGCGTTAATCCTATGCGTTTAGCCGTTTTCGTCCTCGTGTGGCCGCAAACATTATTACTTTGTACACGATGCAACCCGGCACGATGCAACCCGGCACGATGCAACCCGGCACGATGCAACCCGACACGATGCAACCCGGCACGATGCAACCCGGCACGATGCAACCCGACATAATAGCTATGTAATACACTGACTGATTAATAACCCATAGCGTTTTTTCCCAAGCTAGAGAAGACGTGATATTACTTCAGCGTTGTTAACATGGTTCTCTTTATAAGTCCACGATGCAGTCAGTCAGGGAGACTCAAAAATCAACACACAAATGCAAAGAAATTCACACCCAAAAGTACATTTATAAGATGGTTTTTAGACTGATCTGACCCCATGTCAGACTGCTCTGCTGAGGATCAAGCATCTGTAGGTCAGCACGGCTCCAATGGGCACAGATGCTCTGAGCGCAGCAAACGCATCACAATCAGGTAAACAGCATCTCATGATGACCTGATTCCAAACACAGACGTATTGCAGAGAGCAGTGAGAGCGAGTGAACCCTCACCAACACTGTACAGCCTGAACAGCTAACAACATGTAACAGTGATTGTCACGCATCCCGGGTGTCACCCCCAAACGATACAGCTGGAAGTACTTCACATGTATTGTCTTGTAAACCAAACGTTTATAAAAAAATGCTGCAGCATCTCACTGAACAAACTGAATCTTTGACTTGTATTAATTTAATTAATTGATGTCAACATATTTCACTGTATTAGTTTAGTTGAAAGCAATAATAGTTAGTTTAAATAGGTTCAACTTAATATTCTTGCTTTCTCCATTTTGTTGATGCCCTTGATCTTAAAGTCAGCAGCCAAAATAGTTCCTCTGCTCTAATCACTGTTCATCCTCATGCACAAGTAATCCCTTGGTAGTAACGAGCCTGCGTCCCAGGGTGGAGCTCATGTAGCCGCCTGGGTGCTGCGATGGAAAAGAGTTCCTCTGCTGACGGCCTGATGGCAGAGCAGTGTGTGTGTTCATTCACAGCACCTTAAACACACACCCAGAGGACCCTCGGCTCCTTGCCTCCTCTAAAGAAGCCTTGCTGTTCAGCCACCGCGAGCTAATAGCAATACAGAAAGGTAACACTGCCTCCAGGCAGAACTAAATGAATGCTCTTTTTCAGATCCTATCGAGGTAATCTGTCTTCCCAGTGTTGCAAATCCGTCCCCCGGGGGGGCAGAAACCTGGTGCAGCTTTGTCTCCACAGCCACAGGACTGTATTGGTGGACAATCAACATGATCAACTGTCTTTGCATGCGCACAGATACTGTCAAAGGAAGAGAATTGTGACAAAATGCAAGTTAAAAACTGACATGTTACGGTAAGAAGGGGAGGGAGGAGCCACATGTAATTCACTTGTTGTGGTGTGCAAGCAGCCAGCTATCGTTGTTCTCTTTGTTGTGAGACTACATTATTGAGCAACCACCAGGGGGCGGGAGATTAGGCTATTACTATCCATGATGAGTTGGAAAAACAACTTGACATTTATCGGCTCGATTTAGCTACAGTAAGTCCTCAGCTCTATCATATTAGGCGCACATGTATAAACATCTCAAATGTAACCTTTGTGTGTCAACAGAAGCCTGAATATGAGCTAAGCTAACAGCTAAAGTTGGCCAATGTCCAGCCCTTTCCAGCCTGGGAGCATAAACGCTGCGAGGCTACAGCTCTGCTCGCGTGCAGGGTTAGAGACATGTGGACTGACCGTTTGAAAGGGTTCCTTTGGAGCTGCATTCAGACTTTTGTGGTATACTATGGCTGCATCTCACTTCTCTTATTTTTCATTTCCTCGCTCCTCGCTCCTGCGCCATCCAGTGCCCTTCTTTCTGCTGGAGGACAGAGGAGCGAGGAGCGAGGAGTGATAACGGAGGAGGGATAATCGAGGAATCACCAGACCATCCTCCGGTGAAATCCTCAGACACTCGCCACGCCCCCTTACTGTGTATCGCTCACTGATTGGACGATGCAGTGCATGCACTGATCTGATGCTTCTTGACATGAGAGCAGTTTCCCAGCGGAGTGAAGAAAACACATGAACCTCACGGGACTCACTCCTCAGTTTATACCGTGTTTCAATTAATGTTTCATTTAGTTACAAACATGTGACATGTCTGAGTGGACAGAGCTGCTGCCAGACGATCAGCTGTGCGGCGACATCACAAACGGACGTCGCTTCACGTGACGCTCCGGAGGAAAGGACGTCCCATTGCTCTGAAAACTCATTTCGCTGCTTCTTCTCCCTTCCGGTGGTTTCCCTGCGTCTCTCCATGCTTCCCTGGTGGGGGGGACGCAGGGAAACGACGCAAGTGCAGGACGCAAGGATTCCATTTAACCGAAGTGCAGCCTCTGTTTTGGTCTGACTGACTCTGCAGGGTTGTCTCTCTGGTCCAGACTCTGTCGACACAGCAAACCTAATTCCCCTTGTGGGATTAACAAAGTGTTTTAAGTTCTTCTTCTTCTTCTCTGGCTTCTTGCAGCGAGCCAAATGAAAAGCAATGGAAGGTAGTGGACCAAGAACTTCATTTGAAAAGCTTGACATTATGCTTTAAAGAAACAAGACATAGAGAGAGGAGGTATAATTAATGTTCAGTCCTCTGGGTCTGTACGCGGATGATAACAAAGGAGACTATATATAAATGACAGGCTGGAAGTTGTGTGCTGTCCCCTGAGTCCCTGCCTGCACACGATCACACCTCCTCTTAACAGATGTAACAGGAGCAGGCAGACGCACATCCTGTAAGTGAGCGTGTGCAAAGCTTCTCTTCCATTCATGATGAGTGCAGCTTTGACCTGTAATCTTCTCCTGCTGACAGTCACCTTATTCTAGCGTCACGGTGACTGATCTCAGCCGTGCAGCAGCTGCAGGCAGGCTGGAAATAACAATGATGATTCAATTAGCAGCTGCACAGAGAGTAGCATGAGCATGACCAAATCAAATAGATGTTTAGGAGGCCGAGCCGTCTGACAGTGCATGGAGGAATGTGTGGTTCAAGTCCAGACCACCAACGAGAGGAATGCATCATTAAAGAGATCAACATCCTGTACTCATTGCTTTGTATTGACCATATTAAAACATCTTGTAATTATCTTGTAACATACTTGGCAGAAGACACAATGATGAAATGCAAGGAGCTCACTTCCAGCCGTGTTACGATGAACTGCTTGTGTATTCATCATAACCTTGGTCATTCTGTTCTTATACAAACAGTGCACTTCATGACAGCAGCAGTAGGAGTGCAGGACACAGCTGTTTGTATTGTGAAGGTGTAGCCGTAGATGTGAGGGACCAGAGCAGATAGGACCAGAGTGTAGCGGCTCGACACACCCCAGTGTTCGTATTGATGTTCAGATCGCCTTACGCAATATCTAAACTCATTATTTCCTTGAACTCAAAATTGCAAACACACTTGCAAAGGTCATGTCAGAGGCTGCGAGGCTACAGGCGTCACAGGCTGCCAGTCAAGTTCAGACGGAGAGCTCCCTGTCCCCTCTGAGCCTGGAGCTAGCCTAGCTGTTGCAGGCAGAGCCATAATGCCCTTAGTGGTAGCTGATCTCAGAAGAACGAATGATAACCAGGTGCACAAACATCACGGCAGGGACGTGCCCTTCAAGCTGCATTTTTCAAAAACCTCTTTAATTATTCATGAAACTATGCACTCAAACATTTTCTTCAGCAGCTTCCGTTCCCTTTGCTGCTTTGTTAGTGCCAGGTATCGAAGCTCATTGGAAGCCCCTGTATGAACTCGTTGTATTATTCATCAGAGGACGTCCCGCCCACATGCTAGAGCTGCTGAACGCAGCCCCGTGCAATTACACGACACCTACCCTCACATGTTCCCGGGTAGCTTAAACGTGTGAGCACTCTCTCTCTGACAGACCCACCTAATCGTATGCATATCTAACTTTATGCAGGTACAACGCACACATGAGGTGTGCGATCCGCACCAGAACAATATGGTTATGCTTTGACAAGCCTTGTGAAGCTGCAGGAGCCTGGCTCTACAAAGAAACACATGCACACATGTGGAACACACACATGCTACAATCAGTCAATGTTTATTCACATAGCCCAATATCACACATGGTACATCTGTCTCAGTGTCTTCACAGTGTGTACAGAACATCAGTATGACAATACGACACCCTCTGTCCTCAGCCCCTCTGTCCTCAGACCCTCTGTCCTCAGCCCCTCTGTCCTCAGACCCTCTGTCCTCAGACCCTCTGTCCTCAGACCCTCTGTCCTCAGACCCTCACATCGTACTACATGTGTTACAGTCACAGCGCAGATGCCACCTCTTCCTTCTCTCTGCTGCGTTTCATTCCCAGCGTACCTTGAGCTTTAGGAAATGTGTTGTGGTTCTCCAGCAGGTAGAGAGCCAGCAGGTAGAGAGCCAGCAGACGCACTGCTCTCGTCTCTTTGGAGCTGTCACTGTTTCTGATCGTGAGCTGCCATTGCTTAGATGTTTTTGCAATGCACTTCCAAGAGCTCACTCCCTCTCATTCAAAGAGTCTCAAGGTAAGATATCCTGGATGCATATATGTATATGCACACTTGCTTGTTGATACTCATGGTTATTACTTTATAGAGTATGCATACATGTTGAATAAGCCATCGACATTAATACATGTGTCTCTCACTTTGTTTCCAGTCCAAAAGGAACCACATGAGAGGTTCTTTCTGCTGGCCGTGCGCACGTTGGAGCTGTGCTGTGGTGCCTAAGTCACTGAGGTCGTCAGAGTGTCTCTGAAGGGTTCTTTGTGCAGATCGAGCGCTGGAGGGTAATCTGGGAGTTCATCTTAGCATGACACGGTGCCGTGTGTTCACCCTGACCATATCTAATGGAATAGAGTAAGCACGGAGAACATATTTCGCTCTAGTTGGTGAAGGAGATGATATGCTTTTTCTTCTTTCAGAAATACTGAAGCTACTCTTATGGTAATAGGTGATTTTCACAAACAATATCAGCAATGTTCCATCAGCTGTTTGAACAGACATGGACGCGTCCTCCAGCGGCTTCAGAGCCGTTGGATGCACTGTGCGACCACTCTGCTCCCCAAGCTCTCGTGACGTGCATCCTCTGCCCCTGGTTACCAGAGTCTGAAGAGAGCATGTGTTCGTTGTATCTATCATTTTCAAGTTGACTTTTGCATTCATGATTTTCTTAAAGTTACAACCAACCCATTTCCCCCCCACTCACAAGACGGCAGTACTGAGGCGCCGTGACGTGATGGCACTACTTTATAACACTTCATAATGACCATCATTATAAATGATAAATGTATAGTTAGTTGTTCACTAGTTAGTAAACTTTATATTACAATATATTGTTCAACATATTCTAGCATGTAATACCCGATGAAAGTATTAAGAGGTAAAGTATGTCTACACGTGTAACATAGAGGGATCAGAAACCAATAGTAAACCATTGATTATGAATGACCTATCTTAATCATGTTTAGAATATATAAATGATTTATTTTCCATTGTTTTTATTTGATCTATTAGCTTTGGCACCTCTCTAGAACGCATGTGTATTCTGTATACTGTGTGTATTCTATATACTTTGTGTATAACTGTGTTTTAACAAATATATAAACCAGAGTGGAAACTGAATTTCCCCCAAGGTGACTTATCGTCTTAACGATAGCCGTCCAGACGATGTGTGGAAGTGTGACAGAGCAGGATGTTCTACAGAGGTGGTTACTTGATGGAGCACAGCATCTTATAATGTGTCACATCGTGGACCGTCTCATCAGCACAGATTTAGTGTTTCCTAAAACATCCTTTTTGAGTAAGATGAGCAGTTTGCAAGAAACCAAATAAGACAACAATAAACTTGAGTACACTGAAATCTCATGTCTGTGCCTCCTCATGTCTCACTGGAGGATACGCTGTCCTCCAGTGCTCCTTGTTGAGTTACAACAGATCAATAGTGATTGGAGATGAGACAGAAGACAGATAGAGTTATAGATGGAGTATGATACGAGTCAACATTGTGACTGTGAGCCCCTCTACACGAGCCCCCCCCCATCAGTCAGTCAGCGCTGGCTGCTTCAGCATCTCCTGTTCGACAGAATGAGCTTCAGCTGGTGTGCTTCCTGTGATCATGACAATGGTAATACCGCTGGTGATGTGCTTTCATGAGGCCTCTCATCCTCCCATCTGTTTCGCTCTCCTTCTCGAGACCGGCTGCCCAGGACCCCCCCCCCCCCATCTGTCCACTCCTGCTAATCCCTCCTTCCCTCTCCCTGTGGTTCCCCGTTAACCCTCCATACGCTTAAACAAAAAAACACAACCTTGTGTCTTAGTTTGCAGACTAGATAGAGAGATAGATAGAGAGATAGAGAGATGGATAGAGAGATAGATAGATAGATAGAGAGATATATAGAGAGATAGATAGAGAGATAGATAGAGAGAGAGAGAGAGAGATAGAGAGATAGATAGAGAGATAGAGATATAGAGATTGATAGAGAGATATAGAGATATATAGATAGATAGAGAGATAGAGAGATGGATAGATAGAGAGATAGATAGAGAGATAGATAGATAGAGAGAGAGAGATAGATAGATAGATAGATAGAGAGATAGATAGATAGATAGATAGAGAGATAGAGAGATATAGAGATAGATAGATAGATAGAGAGATAGATAGAGAGATAGACAGATAGAGAGATAGATAGAGAGATAGAGAGATATAGAGATAGATAGATAGATAGATAGAGAGATAGATAGAGAGATAGACAGATATATAGATAGAGAGAGAGATATAGAGAGATAGATAGAGAGAGAGAGCGATAGAGAGAGAGAGATAGAAATAGAGAGAGATAGAGATAGTGAGAGAGAGAGAGAGAGAGATAGAGCAATATATGCTAATGATTCCATTGAGCACCAAATGACCAGATGGTTAGTGTCTTTAATGAGAGTGGAAACACACATCCAGCAGTATCGATGTGCACTGATTAGTCCTCGCTCGAGTGGAGCGGTTCAAAGCCACTGTGGACACTTCTGCAGGGAAGGAAAATGAAAGAATCAAGTGATGGTGTGAACGGAAACACTGACTTATGGTCATTGTGTATGTAAGTATCATGTAACTATTCCTTGTTTTGCTATATCATGCCTACATTACCCACCAAGATGCAGTTGTTGTTGTTATTCCTAAGTAAAAGGATTGAACCATACAAACTTATTGGAAATCAAAGTACACCTTGTCAATACATGACTACAAACCAATACTTACGTTCAGATAAACAGCCATGCTTTTAAAATGCAACGGTTCCTTGTTCTCACGTTCCTCTTGATTTAGAATATGAAAGGTCTCCTTGGAAAACCTTGCAGCAGTTTCTTTTGGAGAAAGTGTGCGTCGGCTGTTTGCTAAGAAGCTGCTGTCACAAACACTGAGCGCTTGAGCCTCACCAACAGATCCCAGATAGGAAGCTGCTGTCACACACACTGAGCGCTTGAGCCTCACAACAGATCCCAGATAGGACTGAATAGATTTCAAAACAAATGAAAGTGTTTGCCAAATGCTGTAGATGTCATTTCTCTATTTCTCATGTGAGGCACTAATACACACTTTAAACACGTGTTGTCAGCTATGAGCACACAGCCAACATCAAAGTGTTCAACATGAATCGCATGTTAATATGAGTTCATATCATGGTGAACAGGGTCTCCGTTTACAAAGAAGAGCTTAGATCAATACAGTAATCAGAGATGGAATCAAAAGGAACATGTCTGTAGTGTTGAGTTATTATCCGAGCTGTTTTCATTGGGTTTCACACTGAGAGCTACACACTGAGAGCTACACACACTGAGAGCTACACACACTGAGAGCTACACACACTGAGCGCTACACACACTGAGCACTACACACACTGAGCGCTACACACACTGAGAGCTACACACACTGAGAGCTACACACACTGAGCGCTACACACACTGAGCGCTACACACACTGAGAGCTACACACACTGAGAGCTACACACACTGAGCGCTACACACACTGAGAGCTACACACACTGAGCGCTACACACACTGAGCGCTAGCTACACACACTGAGAGCTACACACACTGAGAGCTACACACACTGAGAGCTACACACTGAGAGCTACACACTGAGAGCTACACACACTGAGAGCTACACACACACACACACACACACACACACACACACACTGAGAGCTACACACTGAGAGCTACACACACTGAGAGGTACACACACTGAGAGCTACACACACTGAGAGCTAGCTACACACACTGAGAGCTACACACACTGAGCGCTAGCTACACACACTGAGAGCTACACACTGAGAGCTACACACACTGAGAGCTACACACACTGAGAGCTACACACTGAGAGCTACACACACTGGGAGCTACACACTGAGAGCTACACACACTGAGAGCTACACAGTGAGAGCTACACACTGAGAGCTACACACACTGAGAGCCACACACTGAGAGCTACACACACTGAGAGCTACACACACTGAGAGCTACACACACTGAGAGTTACACACACTGAGCGCTAGCTACATACTGATAGCTACACACACGGAGCGCTAGCTACACACACTGAGCGCTAGCTACACACACTGAGCGCTAGCTACACACACTGAGAGCTACACATACTGAGCGCTACACACACTGAGAGTTACACACACTGAGCGCTAGCTACACACTGAGAGCTACACACACTGAGCGCTAGCAACACACTGAGAGCTACACACACTGAAAGCTCCTGAGCGCTACACACACTGAGAGCTACACACTGAGAGCTAGCTACACACTGAGAGCTACACACACTGAGCGCTAGCTACACACTGAGAGCTACACACTGAGAGCTACACACACTGAGAGCTACACACACTGAGAGTTACACACACTGAGCGCTAGCTACACACACTGATAGCTACACACACTGAGAGCTAGCTACACACTGAGAGCTACACACACTGAGAGCTAGCTACACACTGAGAGCTAGCTACACACTGAGAGCTAGCTACACACTGAGAGCTACACACACTGAGAGCTACACACACTGAGAGCGACACACACTGAGCGCTAAGACATCTGCACTGTCTGAACTCCATGTGTCTGTGGTGGCTTAACAGGGTGAGATGATGTTGTGCCTGTGTGTCATCAAAGAGCATCATGTGTGAGAAACTATGGAGCATCCTTTGTTGTGAATGTTTCACAGAGTGGCTTGACACAAGTCGGCAGACCCAAAGATGCAAAGAAGACCCTGAAGAAACTGCAATGTTGCCTGTTATTACATGCTTTGCGTTAGGTTGGTTGAAAGCAATAATGCTAAATCGAACCTAATATATATATTATTTTTGTAATCTGTTGACACAATACCTTTGTTGATCGGATATTAAGATGTTTTAGGTGTCTGTAAAAGTATGATTACTGCCACATGATTCCCTCGTGCTCACCGGTGAGTGAGATTACAGAGACAGGGACGTCTTCATGGTAACCCTTTTAGAACAACTCAAACCAAACATGACAAAAGCCCCAAAGTGAGCCATGGGCTTTATTTCCTGACAGGTGAATCCAATCCAATCCATTTGATTTATATAGCACATTTTAAAAACAGAGGGTTTGCCAAAGTGCTTCACAATGAACATAACATTATAATAAAATATAATATTACACAAATAGATAAAAGGCACACATAAGAATACATACAAGGCACATACAGGCTATGGACAGACTCTAACACCCTAACCCCAGATCAGACCACACGGAGGAGATGTGAACAGACTCTGAGAGCTGCTGTAGACCCGGTATTCTAATATAAGAGCAGTCACTGTATGTCTGGTTGCAGCCCCCCCCCCCCCCCCCCCCACGCATCTCTGTTGGCTGGAGGGCTGTTGCAGGACATCATTTGAAGTTAGACTTTTATAAACATACTTCTCAGATTCATTTTGCTGCGATGATTACTTTCAGAGCTCTGGAGACGTGTTTAACAGTTCTGCTTCAAAGCCTAAACTCGCCTTCACGCCATGAATGAACCTAATACTGTAAGTGTGAGAAACATTTCCTCGCTGTAGGTAATGCAGCGTGTTATTTGACTGAGCCAAAGGAACTGTGCTGAGATTCAGACCTTTCCATCTCTCACTCCATCTTCTTCTACATCTCACTCTTTTCTCCGCAAATCTAGTTGCTCCAACCACAAGTCAATACGTAGAATCTGCCGGTTAACATTTGTACCGTTGTAGCATGCAGCTTTGATGACAGACAAACAATTGGAAAAAACTGATAGTGAAAATATAGGTGAAGGTGGTGTAAGGAATACAATGGAAAAGGTGTGGAAGATAGTGGTTCAAGATAACGTTATTACACACACGAAAATAGAACATATATACATAGGCATATAAAAAAGTATTTATGCAATAATATAAATTGAGGGCCTTTTCAATATATCCGTCTTTGACAGTCTCAAGGTCCCCGCCTGACCAAAACCCACACTGAGATCACTCAATAGGGCCATGTGCCAGCTTTGCAACAGAAGCAGCTGAGGTGAAAGGCCCACAGACGGGACCTGCATCCCCTGACCACCATGGGGAAGGGACCATTGCAGATGCACTCTATAACCATTACAGTAATACAGATGGATTTAATAAAAAATAATATGAGATATGGTTATTATCAGCCTGAGCCTTCGTGTACCGGTTATCTTGAAATGTGTGTCCTGCTGTGAGCTCAGTGGCTAACAAGCAGACAGGCTCAGTAAAGGCCCGGACACACCAAGCCGGTTTCGGCCGTCGATAGATGTCTGGCTGTCGATGAGCGTCCTGCCGATCCTACTCAGATTGGTGTGTCCCGCACCGTTGTGTCTTTTTGGCCGTGCCGATACCTTCCGCTCCCGATTGAACAAGTTGAATCGGGAGCGGAGGCT
This sequence comes from Pseudochaenichthys georgianus, assembly GCF_902827115.2. Lineage (NCBI taxonomy): Eukaryota > Metazoa > Chordata > Actinopteri > Perciformes > Channichthyidae > Pseudochaenichthys > Pseudochaenichthys georgianus. The sequence goes on from NC_047516.1 coordinate 38,798,018, forward strand.
GTCCGCAAAATAAATCACTCTGATTGGCTGCTCATCTTAGTGAATCAGTGCATGAGAAGCGAAACGGAAGTGAGGTACGCAAACAAACGATTAGGCACACACAGACGGCTATTATTTTTAATTTTCATCTCGCTCTGTGAAACAGTCTGTGAAACAGTTTGTGATGGACGAGAGTGAAAATGGAACGCACACGCTATTTGTTGTTTGTATATATCACGCAGTCTGTCTTCCGGTTGCCTCTTTTGAATGAGGAATACACACTACCGCCGCCTGCTGGTAAGGAGAGTTATTGCCTCTCACGCATGCGTAGTGCGTATGCGCTACTTGGCCGTTGGCTGAAGTCTGTGCGGTGTGTTCCAGTGCGACCTTTTGGCCAAGACGTAGGAGGCGTGAGGCGACACAACAGTCGTGTGCTTTGGTGTCAGCTTGGTGTGTCCTTAACAGAGAGCTTTTTATATTTCTCTTTCATTGCAGGATGGAGAGCTAAGGTTGATGCAGGGGAACTTTGACCAAGATAAGCACCATAAAACATATCGGAATGGGACCAGCACAAGATGTGTTAAAAAGTTTGGTTTTGCAAAGCTATGATAAAGAAATGTAAAAAAAAAACACATAACTAGACAAATAGCTGTTTTGAAAATGGTGACTTTCCTTATTTAGTGGAAGGGGTAAAAAGCTCAACTGACTGATTGTGTTGGGCTTGTGCCACTGTTTTGGAAGAACAACCAACACACACACACACACACACACACACACACACACACACACACACACACACACACACACACACACACACACACACACACACACAGTCACTCACACACGTACGCTCGCACACACACAGGGTATTTTAACTCCCCCATCTTCTGCCGTGGAGCCGTGAGGTGAATGTAGAGGACGGGGAAAGTGATTTCCGTTTCTTCAGGGCTCCGGGGAGCCCATAGTGGCCTTCAGACCAACAGACCAAAGGTTTAAAGAAAAGAACAACAAGGAAAGGTGAGGGATCCCCAAGAGTGTTTTGCACTTTGGAGAGCTGCTTGTCTTTGTTCATGCGTTTAATATGTATGTGTGTTTCCAGGGGAACGTGTGTACTGCTTCATCTTGCAGATGGGAGCCAGTCTGATGTGGGTTTTCAGACGTGGACCTGAATATCCATCTGACATCCTGTTTAGCATCAGGTGAATGTGACTTTCCTTTTAATCATCTCGGTCAAGAAGGCTTCATGGCAACTTTAGAGTTTGAGTTTGCCTGCATTCCCCACCCAAACAGAAAGCTTAGCGACACACACCACTATTACAGCATGCATGTGTTGCCCTGCCCGGCGAGCAAAACAAATAGATAACATCTCTGTCTTCTGAAACATGAAGTAAGTTCTGGAAGATTAATGTAATGTAATTGATTGATTTAAAACAAGGGACAGTGTACATTAATCAACATATTAAAAACATGTAAAAGTACTCGAATTAGCCAAAAGGCTAGTTTTCACCGATAGTCCCTTTGCCAGATGGTGATAGGCATCCCACAAGCAAGAATACAAATGCCACTACATTGTTATACCAAAACATTTAGTTTTAGATATTTAGAATAGACGACATCACTGACACAGATAAGAGCTAGTCATGATAATAAATAAAACATTCACAATACGCACTCATACACACACACCTACACCCACACATCAGTGCTGACACTGTTGGTTTTCAATGAGCCACTTTTTAATACTGTGCTTGAATGTGTAGTAGGATGAGGACTCTCTTATTGGTTGTGTTATTGAATTCCATTGATGGGATGCGTGGAATGAAAAGACAGCCTGGCTGAATGCACTTTTCCTAAATGGGATGTGTCATGGTTTTGGATTTATGTTGTTTTAATGTTCCACCTTTTATTTTGAAATGTTTTCCTCCTTGTGTCTTGTCTGGTCCTGCTTCCTGTGTGTGCCTCCCTGTCGTCAGTTTCCCTGGTGTGTCTGATTGTGCCTCATTGTGTTCACCTGTTGCCCTTGTGTTTCTGCCTCCCCTGCCTAGCTGAGTCTTGTCCTGTGATTACCCTTCTGTGTATTTGGTCTTGTCTTCTCCTGTGCTCCATGTCTGGTCGCCGTTGTGTCATGTCCATGGTCCCTGTCGTCTTTGTTTCATGTCCATGGTCCCTGTCGTCTTTGTTTCATGTCCATGTTCCCTGTCGTCGTTGTTTCATGTCCATGCTACCTGTCGTCGTTGTGTCATGTCCATGCTACCTGTCGTCGTTGTTTCATGTCCATGCTACCTGTCGTCGTTGTTTCATGTCCATGCTACCTGTCGTCGTTGTTTCATGTCCATGCTACCTGTCGTCGTTGTTTCATGTCCATGTTCCCTGTCGTCGTTGTTTCATGTCCATGCTACCTGTCGTCGTTGTTTCATGTTCCTTCGCCTATGCTCGTCTGTCCATGTCTCCTGGCTGTTCCTGTCTGTAAGTTAGTTCCTGTCTGTCGTGCTCTCCGGTTTTCTTTTTGTTAATTAATTTCTTCAGCTTTTTTTTTTAATACAGCTCGCTTTGTGTTACCTGAAACAAGTGGCAGCATCAGTTCAATCTCCTCCAATCAGAAAAGACCCAGCCAGCACTTACAAATATTTTATCCCCAAAGATTAATTTTGAGTGTTTGATTTATTTTTATTTTAACAACACATGAATCTGCTCCTGGGTTATTTCAAAAGCTGCCATCATCTGCAGTGGAGCTCAATGTGTTAGTGTGGCCCTGGAGATGACAGGATCACAAATGATGGTATCTTTTTCATAGTTGTTTAAAGATTGTTCTGGCTTGACCCCAAAGCTGGGGCTACTAAACATTAGCGTGAGGTCTGGGGGAGGCGCTGGTTACAAGGAGGATGTTGTGTAAGCTCAGGTAAGCTGTGATGCAATGCACACTGTTCCCACTTCATCAGCGTCAGACGTACAAGCCTATCAACAATGCAATTTAAAAGGTATGCATGTGTTGTGTTTCCATCCAATACAACTTCAATGATCATGTATGTTGCAGGAATGCACTGATGTAGAAATGGTACAAACAGCAGCTTTAGAGGCTGAGGAGTGACGGCCCGTCCACACATTGACGTTGACGCTAGCGGGCGTGTCTGACACTCGACCAACGACCAATCACATGAATCTCCCGCCCCTGACACACAAGCAGCGGTTTGATTGGCTAGAGCTAGTACTGGCATATGATTCGATTGGCTGACGCTTCTGCCGAGACGTCAAAAGTTGAACATTGCTCAACTTTTGCAGCGAGCCACGCCAGCAACGCTCCGCGTCGCTTCCCACGATGCAGTTCGGCTAAAAGTGACGTCACCCCATTCAAAGTGAATGGGCAGAAGCGTTGGAAGCTTCAACGCACGCCGCTGTGTGGACGGGCCGTGAGAACATCAGCTGATGTAAATCCTCAGTTATAAAAAGTAAATGTACTTGTCTGACTTCTTGAACTTCACACAATTCCTTTCATACTCCTCCTGTTCATCTCGTTCAATTCCACCCCAAGCCTTATAATCATTCCTTTGAATAGAAGCCATGTGATTGCACATCCCCCTGACCCAGTTCCCTGACAATCTCTCAAGAAGCCTCGACAGCATGAGCTCTGTCTCCCATGCATTTGTTTTCATACAGAGGATAGGCTAGCATGGTTGGTTACATTTGAAAAGTAGCCCGCAGCCACTGAACCCTTCTGACAGAGATCCCTTTAAGAAGTGCTTTGGTCCACATGTGGGGCCGGCGCACCGAGGAAACGGAAGAGACGCGTGCATTGTTCAGCACTCAATGCTGCTCAGTGTGCTGGTCGTTCTACATGTGGAGCTGACTGCAGAGTTCTGATACAGCAGATGCACTTTGCCAGGGAACCTTGGCCTACTTGGACTTCTGCTGTGTCCAAAACACTTCAATGGGTTTATGTAAATCTGAGTACTATGAAAACTAAAAAAGTGCTCAACAGCTTACACCAAAAAGATTGGCAAAAGATGAGAGCTTGGATGTGGATTGTTGATGCCTGAGGAGCTATCAAATCACATTTAAATAAAAAGCTGAATCAAAAGTGTCAAAAAACAACTGTCATGAATACCATTTACTCTGAATAAAAGCACAACATGTGTAATAAAATCATTCAAAACCAAACCACAGATGAACATAACCTTTTGCTTCAGCCTTTTTTGGGATTTAACGGGTAGAATAATGACAATTATTTTGTTTTGTGTTTGACGTGAACAAAACATTTTTAGAGGTTTGAACACACCAACAATTAGGTCACATCATATCTGCAACATGAGCGACTGGACATGATCACAAGCACCTGTGAAGCAGCCATGTAGACTCACGGAGTTTGGAGTATTATAAAGAGAATGACTATTTCATGTTTGTGTATTGTTTACTCCCCTTTATGTGAGAGGTGCTGAAGAAGCGCAGTGCAACGTGTATGTGTGCTGTGCCTCTGGCTTTACCGAGTGCTGTACCAGAGCAGACAGCTTACTGTCGATAAGCAACTACTCATTTCCCGAGCAGCATTTCATTTCTCTGGCTCATGTATACTCTCCACCAGGATGTGGTGCTCTTTGGAGAAACTCAGCAAATACACAGCAAATAAAAAACTTTACGTACGAGACATGAATCAGTTTACAAAATGCTTGAGGAATATACACTGTGTGTAAAGTGCCTAACCTTCCCCGTCCCGAGTGGCAGATGTCGACATGTCTCAAGGTTATGAGCTGAAGTTAAACTCCTCCTAAAAAGCCAGTTATTCTTTTTAAACTTGTATAAAGAGAAATGAACATGGAAGAAGAGGAAGGCAGCACTCTCCAGAGGAGACACTGCTAGGTATCGGAGGAGGGGCTCTTACAGCTATCAGACGTTCATTTGTTAAACCAACTAGTACGTTTTCCTCCAGTCCTTTCTGGCAAAGCATTCGTCTCACTTTTTGAATCATCTGTCAAAGTTTATGTTGGATGTGAACAGGCTCATTGTCCCTTGTGGCCCTCCGCAGTGTCAGTAAGGAGCCCATCTCAGCGTGGCCCTCCGCAGTGTCAGTAAGGAGCCCATCTCAGCGTGGCCCTCCGCAGTGTCAGTAAGGAGCCCATCTCAGCGTGGCCCTCCGCAGTGTCAGTAAGGAGCCCATCTCAGCGTGGCCCTCCGCAGTGTCAGTAAGGAGCCCATCTCAGCGTGGCCCTCCGCAGTGTCAGTAAGGAGCCCATCTCAGCGTGGCCCTCCGCAGTGTCAGTAAGGAGCCCATCTCAGCGTGGCCCTCCACAGTGTCAGTAAGGAGCCCATCTCAGCGTGGCCCTCCGCAGTGTCAGTAAGGAGCCCATCTCAGCGTGGCCCTCCACAGTGTCAGTAAGGAGCCCATCTCAGCGTGGCCCTCTGCAGTGTCAGTAAGGAGCCCATCTCAGCGTGGCCCTCCACCATAAAGAAAGAGGTCTCAAGTGTTTTCAAACTATATTTTCTGCTTTTACAAGAAAAATATTTCAAACCCGATAAATAGCATCACAGCTGCTTACTTAAACTTTTATTCAAACACTTTGCTCAGTTCACATAAAATAATCTTTTTTTAAAGCTTCAGAAGAAAACCAATAATGATGGAGAGCCTTCACACGGCACGGAGCAGAGCAGTACAGTATCTTCTCTAAGGCACATCCACTCTTGAATTTCAAATAGTATTTTAAACTAAAACATGCTCATAGAGGCATTTTAGTTTGTTTTTCTGTACATAATGACACACCTGAACACACATATCATATGTTTTATTTTATAAACGCCATATCTCTTTCTCACACATACCTACTACCAAAGATATGGACACAAGATGTGTGCAAATGTATTTAGTATCCTATCCATGTGAACATGATTTAAGTAGGGGGGGGACCTAACCTCCTCTTGGGGGGTCCGGGGTCATGCTCCCCCGGGAAGATTTTTTTTAAATTTATATTGAAGTTAAAAGCATCAATCTGGTGCACTTTGAGAGCAACATTAAGAGATCTATGGATACATTTCTCAACACCCATATGAAACAGAACTGTAAACAGATTTTCTTTTTCTTTATGGATATTTTACAAATCACTCCCCTTTTAAACTGTATTCTTGTTTATTAATAACATCTTTTTTTTACTGTCATATAGTATTTTATGCTATAAGAGAATACACGAAAATCTCTCAGTATTTCAGGAGAGAGCTCTAGAAAGCTCTCCCCCCGGCGGCCGCTTACACAGTAAATTCCAATGTTAATAAAAGCTGTATACGTTTTTTGGGAGTTTGATTTATTTTAAATGAACACAAATACAAAATTAAAACCTATAATTGCACACTAAAACAATTATTTCAAAAAAAGAACTTTCACATAAACCTCTGGTTTTTACTGGGGCTGGGGCGGTTCAACTTGATTTTGGAGCGGGGGTGCGCGATAGTTTATGGACGCTGTACGCAATATAGGCGTAGTTATGTGAGTATAAGATAATAAGATGTACTTTGTTGATCTAAAATCGGAAAATTGTGTTGTTATGAATTAAAAAAAATATATATTTTTAATATTTGTTTTTCTTCTGCGCCCCCCATTGATTGATGCTCCCTTACGGCCCGTCCACACAGCAGCGTGCGTTGACGCTTGCCGGCGGGCGTGTCTGCCACTCGACCAACAACCAATCACATGAATCTCCCGCCCCTGACACACAAGCAGCGGTTTGATTGGCTAGAGCTAGTACTGGCATATGATTCGATTGGCTGACGCTTCTGCCGAGGCGTCAAAAGTTGAACATTGCTCAACTTTTGCAGCGAGCAACGCCAGCAACGCTGCGCGTCGCTTCCCACGATGCAGTTCGGCTAAAAGTGACGTCACCCCATTCAAAGTGAATGGGCAGAACCACTGTGTGGACGGGCCGTTAGCATTCACCTATACTGTCTATGCAAAGGGCCAGCCCTGCCTACTACAATTCATAAAGACTACCTCTTAACTCATGTAAGTGTCTTCAAAGGATCAAATGAATCTCAGTTGTGTACACCAGGCACAGAGGCTTTTAGCGCTGGCCTTTCTGTCAAATAGTGAGTGCAAATGTACTTTTCAAAAGGATCACTTACAGGTGCAGTTAACAGTCTCGAGCATTTTGATTGTTGTTTCACCTTTTCCAAAAGTCTCAGTCTCTTCCCGTCTACACTAAATGTTTTAGTTTGTCATCTCGATCAGGGCCAGCAGTGCTGTGTCTGTTCTAGGTGTTCTTGAATGTCAAAATAATGTAGATGATATGCAAACACATAGCACAAGATATGTGTTTTTAAACATGAATCTATTCCTGTGGTGAATATGTTACTGCAACATTAAAAGACTTTATGCTTTTAGTCCGTGGTAACCAAATAATGAGAACACTAACAATACATCTGCCTTCACACAATAAGCCATCTGCGATCTGCTCCCTGCGATGTACGGCGCAGAGTTTGGTTGTGAAGACGGATAGCTAGTTATGTTTCCATGGTTACCTCGCCTGCTTCCCTGTGCATTACAGCTGTAATCTCACTGGTTTTGCTTGGAAAGATCAGCAGCAATCGAGATCAAAGTTTAAATCATTTGAGCTTGGTGGTAATGTGGTGCTATGACCTGTTTGGGACACGACAACATGCACATTGAGCTGGGAGTTGCCATGGTGATCAGTTCAGATACAAATTAGCACAGTGGATGGGAAAGTAGAGAGAGAGGCTGAGGATCATGCTGAGGTCCTGTACGTTGAGATGGGATACCCTCCTAGGCTGAGCACCCTCACGATGAAGTATCAGGGATCTGATAATCCACGGAAGCCCTTCGTCTTGTCACAGAGGATGATGTCAGACTCACGTGTCAGGAATATAAAAAGAGCAAAAAAGCATGATTTGATGGTTCTGTCTTTGTTGGTATTTGCTAGTACTGTACTTCTCTTTACTAACTGCACTAATTCATATAATTTCTTCAATAAAAAAACGTTGCACTTGAATTGATATTGTTTATATTGACTGACTGACTGAGTCACTCAGGCAGGTGTGAACGTCCCTGCCTTCATCTCCTTTACGTAACTGAGGCCATGCAAAGGGACACTCTACGCTACTTGCTCCCAGAAGAACTTGGCTAATACATAAACCTATGTCCAGAGGGCTGCAGTGCTTTTTAATTCCATCTCTTGTTACTTTCTGTCAGAGCGTCCTGCGCTTCTTGCTGTTCACTTAAAGCCATCTTTCAGCGGGGATTTGACAGCGATGCCTCCGGGCAGGCCCAGGAAACCCTGGCTAAACTGTGATTCATGTTGAGCTTGCAATACGTCAAAGCAACAACTGTCTGCTCTGCGACGTGCTGCACATGCTCCGTGTATCCCCTCTGACACATGGCAATACAACCACATGTGTTGTAAGGATGCTAGTGACCATAAGCAGGTAGCATCTTCTGAACAGCTCCATTGAGTGGCATTGTGGTGTGTTAAAGGTTTTATTCAGTCAAATGAATAAGGGAAGGACAATGATAGCATTATCATTGGTTGAATGCAGTATTGTTAAATATAGAAACGTGAACACAGTTATACAGACATAGATATTAGGAACTATCACTTCTTTGACTTTTTAACAAAAACCTGTATGCAAAGGCTAATAAAGGAGTGTATGGTGAAGTACATTTTGTTTTATTAGTTTAGGGTGTTGTCAAAATGTAAATGAGAATGATGGAATTTCACTTGTCATGGTATTGACTACATTCCTGGTATCATGACGTCCCTAGTTGTAAAATGAATGCATTGAATGTTTACACAGCAATCAAGATAACGTAGCATAGGGAATTTGAAAAAACATGCCTTATCCTTTCAAATGTTGTCCAGTTCTCACATGATTGTGTCTGGACTACCAGATGACTCAGCCGTTTAGTTTCAGTCCAATGCCAAACATCCGTAACAATAGAGCGTAGTGTCCCCTTCATGTGGCACAGCACAGAGGAAGCAAGTGGAGGTCAGGGTACTGAATAGCTAGTATGCCCTTCATGCAGGACGACATCTTTCAAAAGGAATGACAGCCAGGTCTTTTTCAGAATGTGCCCCACATCGACCTCTGTTTACAACAAGAACACTGAATAGAAAGGGAGTCCTGCTGGTCTGAACGGAACTGATCATCGCCCACATAGACTTCAGAGAGGTGCTGTGTCTGTAGTACACTTCTACTTGGATGAGCACTCTTCTTTTTGTTTACAGATGTAGAAGGATCTGAAAGGCTGTGCCACAAATGGAAATGGAGTACTAAAGTTATACCCGGCTTCGCAGGGGGCACAGGAATGTGTCACCATCTGCTCAGATGGACCCAGGCAGTGGATTAAAGCCTCTTTTCTTTCTTACCTGTGTTAAACTTACACCACAACTCTATTCCAACACACTGGTTCACATGCAGATGGAAATGTTGTGGATTTTGAAACCAGTCTATGGAATTGGTAAAACATCAGGAGCAATATCCAGAGAGGGACTCAGCTGCTGCAGAGAGCAGCTGAGGCTATGATATCACAACCGGCAGTGTGTCTGCGGGGACCTTGTGCTGTTGACGCCACCGTTGAGTGTTTTCACACTGCAGACAGAACCCGAGTAGAGAGAGGATATCACTCTACCAGCTTTAAAACATACATGGGTCCATCTGTAATACATATGGGCTTTAAACACCAAAGGTGGGAGAAGTACTCAGATCTTGTAATTGAGTAAAAATAGAAGTACCTGAGTATAATACTCTATTACAAGTAAAAGTCCCGCATACAAAATGTTACTCAAGTAAAAGTAGAAAGTATTCTCATCAAAATATAGTGAAAGTAGCGACAGTAAAAGTAGTCGTTGTGCAGATTGGTCCATTTCAGAATAATATATCTGATATGTTTTATAATGACTGATCATGAAAGTGTTCTCAAAGCTGGTGAAGGTGCAGCTAGTCTGAAGTACTTTGTAGACTGCAGGGTAGCTGGTGGATTTACTCCAGGTGGAACTAAAGTCTGATTCAACACTTGGTTAGATTTACCATCATTCATCCAGATCTGTGAAGTAACTAAAGGTATTAAATACATGTAGTGGAGGAAAAGTACACCATGTACCTCTGAACTGTAGAGGAGTAGACGTACAACATTTACCTCTGAACTGTAGTGCAGTAGTACCTCAACATTGTACTTAAGTACAGTACTGAGTTAATCTACTTAGTTACTTTACACCACTGTAACACACATGTGAAACTCACTGTTTGTTGTGCATGCTTTCTTACAAAAGGTAATATAAAAAATGAGGGGGGTTGAAAATGAATTCAAGAAATGGTTGTCAACATATTGTTACATAAGGAGTCTGATCACAGCTTGATATGCACTGGAAAGGCTTCAGATATTCTCTATTGCTTCTTTCCTCCTCTGGATTTCACATTGTTCGTCGCAAACATTATGTTTATTTATGATGCAGTGCAAGAGAAGGTCAAAAGAAAGTCAAGCTAAAGTATGTTTACTACAACTAGGGTGTGGAAGTGTGTTTGTTGTTAAATAAAAGGATTGTGTGTGTGTGTGTGTGTGTGTGTGTGTGTGTGTGTGTGTGTGTGTGTGTGTGTGTGTGTGTGTGTGTGTGTGTGTGTGTGTGTGTGTGTGTGTGTGTGTGTGTGTGTGTGTGTGTGTGTGTGTGTGAAGGAGCAGGGATCTATATCAGACTTGTATGTGTGTGAGCACCTGAGATATAGCAATACATAACTTAGTAATTAGAAAACACGTATGACTCGAAGGACTACTTGTACTAATTCCCCACATGGCATAGAGGAAAAGGACAAAGAGCAGGTCTGAGCCCTTCAGACTGAACATACTGTTACTCTAATAGAAATCAAAGAACATGAGACAATGCAGAGCTGTTGTATGTGTGTGTGTTTCCTTAGGGCAATAAGACAAATATCACAAATAGAAAATTGCATGTTGCAACTATTGACAAGGAAACAATAAAACACACAGTATAAAACCCAGAGTGCTTTGGACCGCTTAAGCTTTCTTAAAATCAATAGAGTGAGATAAACTCCACTATGCCTGCAAATTGTTAGTGAGGTGGAAATACGTTTCAACATCCAACTAATGCAAAACAAAAACTCAAACAGAGGAAAGACAGACTTTAGCCAAAGACAGCTGTTTTTATGCGATGACACAAAATGTGGACCTTTCTTATCTGGAGCGAGAGACAAGGAGCGGACCAATCCAAAACAAAGGGCATTTGTCCTCCCCTCGAGACACGGTTTTAATTTTTTACAAGTGTCACGATTGAAAGCAGCTTATTCAGAAGGATGTACTCAGTGCATAGTATACTACTGCTACTTCTAATACTAATGATACTAGGGCGGGTACAAGTCCAAAAGAGGAATGAGTTGTGAATAGGCTTACGGAGAAACTGGGAAACAGCTAAACAAGTTAGCATGTTACCCATTTAGAAGCTTTTGCGGCAAAACCAGAACATTACAATCTTGGAGAAAGTCCTCTCTTATGGAAGAAGAAGGGCTTCAGCTATATCCAATCCATACTGCTCTTCAGTGTAGGCACAATCATGGCCACTGGGAAATGAAGGATTGCATCAGAGCTCTCGCAAAGTGAGGCTATACGCTCCAGATCGAGGTTATCGGGACACAAGGGAGGTTAAGATGTATTTGCAGCTAGTCAGTTGGCAGCATCGGTTCAGAGCGCTCTGAATGTGTGAAGCCATGATATGTCATCTGAAGCATTCCAACATATTCCACATCTCTCACTGTAGCAGAAATGACAGAGGACTGACATTTTATGTATTGTTGAATTCACAGCAGTTCTTCTTTACATTTAGCTGTACATCGGGCACTGTGAAGCCTGAGAACATGTGATTTCCATCAATCACTCCACTCGGGACAATAATTGGAGCAGGTGGGTTGAGATTTGAGGCTGCCAGGCCAGCAAGGCAAACAATAAGAGGCAGCAAAGAAAAGAAAGCATCATAAACGGCAGCTTATACAATTTAGCTGAAACCTAATAGTCAACTTGAAGATGGAGCTGTGAGCCATGTGGCATTGGGAACATTCTGACAGCTGTGTGGGAAGAGATTTCCTCCTGACAATCTCAGACTAAAATAAATAAAAACCTGAGACCTTTGAGACAGGGAAGGGTTTTATGAAATAATTAAAAACTGATTGAAGGTTGGAGGCTGCTAAGTCCCGTAATGGGATCCTGCAAAGGTTCCTGTAGTGGATCAGCACAGGGCTGGCATCAAAGTGTCCATGTTAAAGTGACATGCTGCTTGCTGTTTACTTGCTCACCAATTACATTACACAATGAGACAATAATAGGATCATATGACTATAGCTTTACTGTCAGGGGGGAGGGTTGTTTGATTGTCATAAATGAAGACTCTGCAAACATTTACTGTCAATATATATATAAATTAGTGCTTTCAAAATTATCGCGTTAACGGCGGTAATTAATTTTTTTAATTAATTGCGTTAAAATATTTAACGCATTTAACGCATGTGCAGAATGGCCCGCCCCATACGTGCCACCAGTGGCAGCGCCAGGGTATGGCTGGGGTAGGCTACACCCATACTGTTAGAACGGGGTACAAAAATACTGGACTCAAATGCGACGGCTCAGATTTTAATGAAAAAATAAAACAAAGTTTTAACAAAAAAATCACTCAAGCGAGGACAAAACAAAACTTCTCGATTTCAAACAAACAAAACTCTTCTCTCTGGTTTTAACGCTGGGTCTCTGGACATGGAAGCACACTGAAACAAGACGAACTGGCACAAGACAAAGGGAGACAAGGACTGAAACAATCAGGGCAGACGCTGAAAAAATCACCCAAAGTGAGGAATTAACAGGACCTGAAAGGAAAGACAAGAGGTAAGTACAAAATAAAACAGGAAATGGGAAAACGAGACCTGACATGAAGTAACAAGAAAACGTGACTCTACATAGAAACCTTACTAGACTTGGAATTACATACCTGACTAAACATGAAGTGACAGACATAAAACAAACACGACTAACACAATTGACGAGACACCACCCATACCAAGAAATGGCTTAGCCCCACCATGAAAAATGATGTTAAAGTTAGCAAAATAAAGTCTGCCAACTCGCGCGGAGTAAATTGATTTCGGAGTAGATTGATTTCAGTAGCCACGGTTTTGAAAACTTTTGTCACGTAGTGATCGTCTTCTCAATAGAACATCTTTGATAACGGCGTGGTGTTGTTGCAGGAAGTCCCGACGGAGAATACTCTTGCTGTAGTACAGGGCAGAGCCATATAATAGTAATAATATGGCTCTGGTACAGGGGTGCACATAACTGGTACGCAGGTTATGTGCGTAATCTGAAATGCGTACCGTCACTTGTGTCACAAAGCGCATTTGCGTACCGACGTACTATTGAAGCTTTTCCAGAAGGCGGTTAGATCACCGGACGACAGAGTCGGTCTCCGTGTGCACAGACAGGCTGCTGTTAACGTCGGTCTGTACAACGGAACTGTGCCAAAACTACGCCAACCGGCTGCGGAGGGAGACTCCCCCCTTCACTGGAGAACTGCGCTAAAACAGCTGATCACAACGTTCACACTCTGTGGTCACGAAGTACTCCACTAGCCGCCGCCGCCCCCCCTCTGTCGACTTTCCTGAAGTACTCCCCGTTGATAGAAATCAACACGTAATGAATTAAGACCCCATGGTTTGATGATTGATAGGTGTGTGGGTTGTCTTTCATTTTGACACGCAGACAAATGTTATAATAAACATAGATACTGTATGTTAAATGGATATATCCGCCTTCTTTCATTTATCTTTCCATTCTCACAACAATATACATAAATAAATGGAATATTTTGGACATAGTTTGAATGATGATTAATCACGATTAATTAATTTTTAAACTGTGATTAATCTGATTAAAAATTGTAATCGTTTGACAGCCCTAATATAAATATATATTTATTAGGGCAGTCAGTCGATTAAAATATTTAATCGCGATTAATCGCATGATGTCCATAGTTAATCGCGATTAATCACAAATTAATCGCACATTTGTTATCTGTTCTAAATGTACCTTAGAGGAATATTTTTCAAGTCTTTAATACTCTTATCAACATATGAGTGGACAAATATGCTTTATATGTGTGTTTATTATCATTTGAACAATGACAAATATTCTCATGAATATTAAACACAACAACCTCTGAACATTACAAATATTCGCCTCAATTCAACCTGGAACCTCTCTCATACAATAATACAATACAGTGTGTGTGTGTGTGTGTGTGTGTGTGTGTGTGTGTGTGTGTGTGTGTGTGTGTGTGTGTGTGTGTGTGTGTGTGTGTGTGTGTGTG